>NC_060269.1:44920370-45153628 GCF_021613505.1 Equus quagga | reverse complement strand
GGCGGCGGCCGCGGCGGCGGGGCCATCGCGGCAGCGGCGGCGCGGCCGCCCAGCCTTGCGGGAGCGCGGGGCCGCTGCGGCTGAGTAACTCTGCTAGGCGCCGGAACCGCCGGCGGCCGGTCATATGACTGAGCCGGCCCGCCGCTGCCGCCGCCGCTGCCGCCGCCTCGCGCGCTGACAGTTATCTCCTGCGGGAGGAGCCCGCAGCCCCACGGCGGCGGCGGCGCGGGAGGAGCGCGGCCGCCCCGGCGGCGGCCATTGGCCCGGCGGCCCCCCGCCCCGGGCTCACGTAACCCCGGCGGGAGGCGCAGCCCGGCGCGGGCGGCCCCGTGCTCCGGCCGCGGGGGCGGGGCGGGCGCGGCGCTTAAAGGGGCCGGCGGGGCGGGGGCGGTGCCTGGGCCTCTGGGGGCTGCCCGGGGGCGCAGGTCCCCGAGTGGCGCGGGCTTCCCGAGGCGACTGCGTTCCTTCGAAAGGGGCGAGAGAGCAGCTGGGCCGGTCTTTGTTCTTTTGAGACAAAGCCCCTGAACTTGGGTCCTCGCTTTGTGCAGGTGCAAGGACTCGTTTGTAGAGAGCGTGTGCTGGGGGAAAGGGTTTAAGACATGAGGTTCCTATTTCACAGGAGCGATTTGAATCTCACAACACCCAAGGTGGTGGCGTGTTTCTACCATATCCAGATTAGATTGCTCCGGGTTTGTTTTTGCTTTTGTTTTTAATTTAAAGTGTTTAGTCCAATCATTTGCTCTGTTGGCATCTTGGGCCAGCATCTCATAGTTGTATCAAGAATTGAGTGTGAAATTAAACACATGGAATTTACTGCATAGATTTAGAAACTTAAGAGAAGCTACTTTATAACGAGGGAATGCTTTCTTAATACAGATTTAACAATCAAGGCACATAATCTGATATCAACGGCAGATATTATTTGATTTGGGGAAGGGAGGAGTTGTATTTGAGTTAACTTTCCTTCCCAGTCCCACCCAATCTGTGAGAACTTCAGCCTGGGATACAGAACTCTGTAAACAGCCTGTGGTGGTGAAGGACCTTGCCAGGCTGAAAGCAGCTTCTTAATCTATGCCTTATAACGTTAGCGCTCCAGTTTTTCTGATGATGGATAATAGAGAGAAAGTTAGTAAGATTCCGACCCTGCCTCTCTCAGCGCCTCCTTCCAGAGCAGTGGACAGTGACTCACCTGGATTCTCCTTGTTCAACGAGAATTTGTTCAAAGGAGAACTCTTGGAGACTCAAAAAGGCAAATGCATTTCCATAAGTATAAGTAATTTAAAATACCTGTTTGTGGGGCCGGGTGGCGGAGCGGTTAAGTTCGCGTGTTCCATTTAAACGGCCCAGGTTCCCCGGGTGGGACCGGCGGTGCGGACATGGCACCAGGACATGGCACCGTTTGGCAAACCATGGTGCTGTAGGCATCCCACGTATAAAGTAGAAGAAGATGGGCACGGATGTTAGCTCGAGGCTAGTCTTCCTCAGTGAAAAGAGGAGGATTGGCAGCAGTTAGCTGAGGGCTAATCTTCCTCAAAAAAAAAAAATCTCTTTGGGGCCAATTTTAATTTGCATTATTAATTTTTTGTGTGTGGGTTTCTGACCTTGGTAGGAAACTAGCTGTGAATGAGATGTGCTGAAATTTCACAAAGGTAAGGGAAAGGTGATAGAAATTGAAACTCAATCATTTTTTTCGTTTGGATTTTTACTGTTAAAATGGCGGGGCGGATTAAGTGTTCATGCTGGTGAGCAATCATCCTTCTACACAATGGAGTGTGCATAGAACCCTGATTTGCAACATTGCTGATTCTCTCTCTTTATTGGGAGCAACTACCTCACAGGGCTGCCAGTACTGGTGGGTATCCTATAAAGCAGGTATTGGCCTCTTCTGTTGTGACTTCATTAAAACGTGGTCCCAGGTCATATTATGGCCCTAACACACCACCCTTCCTCACCCCCTCCTTGGGCAGAAAATGTCCTTTATTCTGCAAATTACAACCTGCATACCCTTGATGTGCCTAGTAGCTTTTGTAACTGCTTACTGAAGAGGAATTTGGCATGGTGTCCCTTGTTCCTCACTTCCAAGGACTGTTTCAGTTCCAGCTCAGTCCCAGTGTGCAGGATCATCCAAACGAGGCAACTGAAAAATCAGCCTGCCCCAGCCATCAGCCTCCATTTGGCTCCTGACTGGGCAGCTATACAGGGAGAGTGTGCATTTAAAACTACTAAGGACGGACGTCAGTTAGAGGAGAAAAAAACAACTGAAATGGTTCCCCACTGCCCCTTTTCTCCCTTTGCCTCCTCTACAATGCTACCTTCTTCCTCATCCTGGTTCTGGCCACACCTCTTGGTTTGGATTTTAAAACTATACAAAAATCCTAACCAGCGAAGTTCTGAGAGACAGCTCTAGACAGCTCTCTCACCCAAGGTTCATTATTTCTCCTCATGGCTGTTCAAGCCCCCTTCAGAAACCCCATCTTTTGCCTGTCATGCGTTGGTCACTGCCCCCTCCCTAAGGTTTGTCATAGTCGCAGTCTCCAGCTATGATCATGTAGGTTGTCTCCCAAGTCCATACATCTCATTCACCTCATCCCACTCAGTCCATCTCAGAAAATGGGTCAGCTGGCTGCTCCTATACGCAGCTTTCAAGAGGAGGAGGGAATAAAGCAATATCCTGAATGCTTGGAGGTGACAGAATAACACTAAGAGGGGAGGGGGGGTGGATTGTAAAAGAGCTGACTTCCTTATCCCAGTCCGTTCTGAGTCCCAGTGACTGTTGACTCCAGTTAATTAGTGTATGTTCTCTAAGTCGCTTTAGGAGTTTTGCTTCTACTGTTAGACTGTCAGGGACACTTATATATATAATAGCTTACCTAATACCTGTTACCCCCTTCTTCCTAACAGAACCGCACTTTTCTTCAGGTGTCCATCCCTTCCCCAGACCAATGTGCCCCAGGGTACACCAACATTATCCCCAGCTTCTAGTCTGAGTGATCTAGGGGTAATCCCATTCATTTTGCGAGTTCAGCCATAAGCATGAGAGGCAATTCTAGCCAAGGAGGCAAGAAGGAAAGGAGCCAGAAGAGAAGGAGTGATTCTGGCAAAAATTTCCTCACTCTTAATAGAGAGCTATAAGGAGAGATGTGGGTTCCTGGGGTTTTTTCTCCTTCCTTTGGATGTTGTATGTTTTTGTAATACTACAGCTATCTTGCTACCAGTCTGAGCGTAAAACTGGGACTGGACATGGCAGAGCAGAGAGGTGGCAAGCTATGTCTTTGATAACATTATTGAGCCACAATCCCTCTACCCTAAGCTGCCATTCTCCATTCGATGAGATAATATTTCTATTATCTGAAGCCAAAAGTAGTCTGTAAGAGAGGGGTCTGTTTTCTGTCCTCTATTGCTTGTTATGTGAGACAAATAACTCCCTGCTTGGTTAACCCCCAGTATACCAGGGAAAACAGTCATCGCCAATGGACCTGCTCTATTTTTTCATATTTTAAAATCATTTTGCAAAATTCTTGCTTCATTTACAAGAAGCAAGAATAAAGGAATAGTGAAAAATAATTTTTTAATAAATTTTAAATATGGCAAACTCAATTTTTTATTCTATATTTTCCTGCATTTGAAGGAATATTACCCTAAATGGGTGATGTCCTTTGAATACAGCTATTGATCAATCAACATACGTGAACTAGGAACACAATCATCTTATAAAACTGACTCCAGATTTCAAGTACATCTCTAATGAAACTATAAGTTCTAGCTTATTATTACTTTTGTCTCCTCTTGTACTTAAATCAACAAAATGCAATACTTTTGAAAACTTTGATGGCTTGAAATTTTGTTGAAGAGAAGATAGCTATCTTTTTTACTTCCTGTAAAGCATTTTCAGTTTTAGATTTATAAACAGCAATTAGAATTAGCAATTCAAACACATTGTACTCCTTAAACTTACACAACATTATATGTCAGTTATAGCTCAATAAAGCTGGGGGGAGGGTGGGGAAGAATTAGCAATTCCGTGAATATTTTCATCTCTACCTCATAATTTCCCTCCAGTCACCTTTGTATATACACTGCCTCTAGCATTTGTTGACTTACAAACTCTATCAAGTGTATATGATGCAAAACATCATAAATGATGACATGTCTTTTTAGGCTGGCTTAGGTTCTTACTGAAAAATATTGAATAATGAAGCCATTCCCGTTGAGTAAATAAGAAAACCATATTTCCTTTCTGTGTTTAAATATGTATTGTTGAATCATCAATTCTTGAGTTTGAGAAAATTTAGGGTATCATTTAAAGACTCATCTGCTATTTCACTTGTATGATAAGTTTCACCATCATCCTTAAAGTCTAGAGTGCTTCTGTCTGTCTTTTTGCATTTATCTTCTGATTTTTCTAATACTTTTGAAGTGTTTTCCTCTATCAATTTTCGGTTCTTTGCCAGTATGGGAAGAAAATGAAATTTTCTGAATTCTGAATTCTCATCAGTGATTAATAAAAGTTTTAGTAAAAAACTACAAAGATAATATCTCCAGATTTTTTTTATACTGTCTTAAAAGATGATGCAGAGCTTTGGGCAATCTGATAATAGAAGGATGATGTAATAGTGATGATTTATTTTACTGTTGAATCAACCTTCTAGGTGATTCCAAATTCTCTGTTTTCTTATTATTTTTGTCTTTTCTAGCATAGTTGGGAATAATTGTTGAGTAATGATGAAATAATTCCTAGGATGACATAGCAAAATGTTTAAAGCTAAAGGAAACTATGATCACTAAGATCCCAAAGTTATGACAGGGTCCAATGGACCCATATGGTAATTGCAAGCTAGAATGAGTTTTATTACATTTTGTTAAAAAGTACATTTATTCTTTGTTCTTTGGAAAAAATAAGAGTCTAAGAAAGAATAAAACATAAAATATCCATCCTTATAAATAGTTAGGACCTCTCAGAAAAGAAACTCAAACTCCCCCTAAAATTGTATCCAATGAACTCTGATGGTGCAAGGGTTAGTCCTCTGTAAACTGATTCTCTGATATTTGCAACAGAACTCAATCCACTTGATAATCTCACCATGGCAATCAATTGACTCCATGGTACCGAAATCAAGAGACATTTTCCTGTCTTCTTTGCAGTCAATACAATTGACTGCTTCCTCCTTTTGAGACCCTAATTCTTCGATACTATAGACTTCTAGTTTTAAGCAACCTTACTAGCTACTCCCTCAGTCTCCTCTGGAAGTTCCTCCTCTCCCCATCCTTTGAAATATGAAACTCCTCAGAGCTTCTCTTCTCCTCTATCTTCTACTCTTATCCATACTCTCACATCTCCCTAGATAAACTCATCCATTCCTGTGACTTTAAATGCCATCTATATATTGATGACACCTAGCTTTTTACCTCTGATCCTGACTTCTCTTCTAGATTTTTGTATCCAGCTATCTACTTGATGTGTCCAAGTGGATTTCTTACAGCCATCCCATGCTGAACTATTGATCATTTCTTGTTCCAAATACTGCTTTTCTTGCCGTCTTCTCCCTTACACATTTATAATGCCTCCCTTTACACATTTGTTTAAAAGAGAAACCTAGGAGGTATTTTTGACCCTTTTCTTTCTCTCATCATCCAAAATATTTCTCATATCTATTTCTCTTCCTATCCATTAGGCCAAGCCACCATTGTCTCCTGCCTGGACTTCTGCGGTAGTTATAATTGGTCCCTTTCTGGCTTCACCTCCAATCTGTTCTACATGCAGCTACCACAGTGATCACGTAAATTGTTTCTTGTCACTTCCTTGACTAAAACTTTTTAGTGGCTTCCCATTGCACATAGAAAAATCCAAAACCCTTAGCATGGCCTACAAAGTTCTATGTGATTAAGTCCTTCCCTCCTTCTCCAAACTCATCTCACATCACCCTCCCACTCGCTTGCTCTCTTCCAGCCATACTGGTGTGCTTTCATCTCTTCTACTAGGCCTCCTCTACCAGGAATGCTTCCACACCCGTGCTACAACTTCTTCTCTGATTAACTCGTATTTAATCTTTCAGTTCTCAATTTAATGTCGTTTACTCACACATCAACTACCTGACTCTCTCAATCTCCATTCTTAATTAAGGACCCCACCTCCCTCCAGTGTTTCTGTATAGCCCCCTTTTCTATTCCTTTAAAGCATTCAGCATAATTTATAATTAACCAATAAATAAATATATAACACCTTTGTCTCCCATGAGACATATATCTTCCTTTAGGTCAGGGACTGTGCCTATCTTGTTGAACAATATGCCTGGCACATGGTGTCTTCTCAAATGTATATTTGTTGACTGACTGACTGAACGAATGAAGTTCACAGTCCCTAATGCATGTAAGCTCTAGATCCTCACAAAAGAATTCTCTAGATGAGGAGTTCTCTGGGAATCACTAGATGAGGAAGACTTCTTGAACTTTTTCCACTTATTTACTTGGAACAAAGAAGAGGTCACTGCTGGGCAGTTTTAAGTCCCCGTTAAGAAACTGATCATTCATGGTGCTCAGAATTTTGTTCCTAATTCCCTGGTTTAACCTTGAAGTCCTTTTGCCTGAGCATCACCAAACTGATTCTGCAGAGAATCTTACCCACGGTGTGAATTTCATCTTTCTAAATTGTCTAACATTTACTAGTACTATCTGCTTTTTCTCTCATGAACCCCTTCACCAAATCCTCTGCCTGAGACAAAGCAAGCTGTATCAGTTAGAATGCCTTTTGCTGCAAGTAATAAACACTCCAACCAAATTGGCATAAACAATAAAGGAATATTTTCTCTGATAAAACAAAAGATCCAAAGGTAGGACGGGGTCCAAACATGGTACGTCAGGGCTTTGATTCTGCTTCTCTGGGTTTCTCTGGCTCTGCTTTCCTCTGTGTGAGGGAGTCTTCTTCAGGCTGGTAGCAAAATGGTCACCACAGTTCCTGTGATTATGTGGAGATGCAACAATGCCCCACAGAAGACAGGAGTGGTCTGTTCTCACGTGTCTTACTTTCTCAGAAGTTTTGCAGCTTTTAATCACTGGCAAGGGAATAATGGAGTACCATGATGGGCTTTGACTAATGAGGATATCGTCTGAATCACATGGGAGAGGGGTGGTCAACAAATCAAGGCTCTCACAAAGAGAAGGGCAGAGCGGAGAAAATGACTGTTGGACAAACAACCAAGAGAATCTGCCACATATACGTTCATTTATAAATTATAAAATGCAGACAGCTATATGTTTCCTGAGTGTTTTTCAAGAACCCACTACACATTCAAGAATGACTATCGGGGCTGGCCAGGTGGCACAGCGGTTAAGTGCACACATTCCGCTTCTCAGCAGCCTGGGATTCGGATCCCGGGTGTGGAAATGGCACTGCTTGGCACACCATGCCGTGGTAGGTGTCCCATGTATAAAGTAGAGGAAGATGGGCACAGATGTTAGCTCAGGGCCAGGCTTCCTCAGCAAAAAAGAGGAGGACTGGCAGTAGTGAGCTCAGGGCTAATCTTCCTCAAAAAAAAAAAAAAAGAATGACTATGGATTCTTTCTTAGACTGGAATGAGATAGGGGGACTATGGATTTTTTTTTTTTTGAGGAAGATTAGCCTTGAGCTAACTACTGCCAATCCTCCTCTTTTTGCTGAGGAAGACTGGCTCTGAGCTAGCATCCATACCCGTCTTCCCGTACTTTATATGTGAGATGCCTACCACAGCATGGCTTTCGCCAAAGGGTGCCATGTCAGCACCTGGGATCCAAACCGGCGAACCCTGGGCCGCCGAGAAGCAGAACGTGTGAACTTAACCACTGCGCCACCAGGCTGGCCCTGGGACTATGGATTTTTGCATCTCCAACACCACATGTGGAATCTGTGAGATAATAGGCACCAAATACAGTAATGTGTCATTTAACACTTAAGTCATGTGTCAGAACTTAACGTTCTGAGAAATGCATCATTAGGCAATTTTGTCATTGTGTGAACATCATAGAGTATACTTACACAAAACTATATGGCATAGCCTACTACACACCAAGGCCATATGGTACTAATCTTATGGGACCACCATTGTATGTGCAGTTCCTCATTGACTGAAACGTAGGTGTGCAGTACATGACTTTTACATGTTTTTAAACAGAGGAAATGTAAAAATGTTGATTTGATGCTGTTCCTTCTCAATTTAAAGAATTGCCTACAAGACACTTCCTTTTTTTAAACTTTTTAAAAATAATTTCTTTTCAGGGGCTGGCCCCGTGGCCGAGTGGTTAGGTTCGCGCGCTCCGCTGCAGGCGTCCCAGTGTTTCGTTGGTTCGAGTCCTGGGCGCGGACATGGCACTGCTCGTCAGACCACGCTGAGGCAGCGTCCCACGTGCCACAACTAGAAGAACCCACAACGAGAAATATACAACTATGTACTGGGGGGCTTTGGGGAGAAAAAGGAAAAAATAAAATCTTTAAAAAAAAAATTTCTTTTCAGATTATGACTCAGGAAATATTTACCTATTTATTAATGCTTCTGTGGTATGCAACTTTGATCTAGGCACTCAATAAAAGCTTGTGCAATTAATGTATACATTCAGACTCTGTGGACTTTATTTCACACCCATAGGTAATGTATTGGGAGAGGTATAGAAACTCTCTCCCACATGCTTATTCACACTCAAACAGGAATGATCCACAGCGCATAAAACTGAGAAAATGCAGAAAAGTACAAAGACGAATATAACGTGTCCATCCTGCCATCTGGATAGATAAAAATAGCTACAGTTAACGTATTTTTGACCTTTCTTGCTTGCTTCTTTTCATTCCTTTTTTCTTCTTTCTTGTTCATTTGTTTGTTGGACAGGGATTTTAATTTCAGGGTCTGATGACCTCCTAGGTCAATAGTCTGAAAACATCATAGTTTGTTGTTCTTAAATCATCAGTTCTACAGAAATTCATCTAGATCCCATGTTTAGTCAGCAGTTATCCAGTATTCCAATACCAACTATGTTCTAGCCAGCGATCCTCAAGTGTTTGTTGCACAAGAATTACTTTAGAATTCCCCTAAATTGTGATTTGCCCACAAGCATTCTGCCCCCTCCTCCCATTTCTTCAAAGCCCACTAAAATGACATCAAGGAATAAAAAAGGCATTAATCTAAAATGAACAAAGACAAAGGAAGAGTGAGACAGAGAGTGAGAGATTTAACAAGTGTTTGGCCTAGGATAAGTGTTTGGAAGCTGGGAAGTGGATGAAGGAGTAGTAATTAATTGAGCAGAGAGGAAGAGTTCAAAACCTAAGAATGAAGATGAGGGCCGGTTCCCCTCAGAGACTCTCAAAAGCCTCAGCATTTGGGAGGTGCCAGGTCACTGACGGGGAGGTCAGGTGCAGGCTCAAAATATGAAGGATGGTTGAAAGTCTATATACGAGATGGTTTAGACCCCAGGTTCCTTTCTGTTCTCACTCTGCCCAGCCAGGCAACTGTTGGTCGGTGGACCAAAACAGGGGCATTAAGTGAATGCTCAGCTCCCAGAGAAGTCAACTGGCAACAGAGAAAAGCTCTCCAGACATTTGCAATTGGGGGAGCCCAGTGAAAAGCTGGCTCACTGCTAGAGCATCTACTCATGAATTTGACAAATCAGTACCCCACACAGAGAATTTCTAATGAAATGTTTAGACTCTCATTCTTAAATATAAATGACAACCCAAGAATCACTAAACATTAGAATGAACACCTCCAGCATGGTGAGAAAAATACACACAGAAGTAAAAGGGATCTGGAGAGAACAGAGACAATGCAAGGAGAAAAGAACTTCAAAAAACTATAATTGATTAATATCATCAAAGAGACAAAAGAAGATATATCAATAAAACAAAAACGAGAAGCAATGAAAAAGGAAAACACAAGAAAGAGCTCTTGAAAATTAAATATATGGTGATGTAAATAAAATATTCAACAAAAAAACTGGAGAATAAAATTGAGAAAAATGGAAAATAGAAGAGGAAAGATGAGACCATTGGAGAATCCATTCGGTGACTTACTAATAGGAGTTTCAGAAAGGGAGCTCACGGCCTGGCCCCTTGGCTGAGAGGTTAAGTTCGCGTGCTCCACTGTGGAGATGCAGGGTTTTGCCGGTTCGAATCCTGGGTGCGGACATGGCACCGCTCATCAAGCCATGCTGAGGCAGCATCCCACATGCCACAGCTAGAAGGACCCACAACTAAAAATATATGACTATGTACCAGGGGGCTTTGGGGAGAAAAAGGAAAAATAAAATCTTTTTTTTAAAAAAAGAAAGGGAGAGCAAAGAAAACAGAGGGGAGCAAATCATCAAAGAAATAACAGAAAAATTTCCCAGAACTGAAAAATAGGAGTCCTCATATGGATAGGGCCCACCTAGAACAATAAATCTTTTTTAAAAACCTACTTCAAGGCATATCATCATTAAATTTCAGATCATCTTGGATAAGCAAAAAAACTCTAAAACCTTTCAGAGAGAAAAAGCTGATCACAAAAAATAGAACAGGACTCAGAATAGCATCAGAGTTGTTACTAGCCACTCTTGATGGTAGAGGACAAAGGAGCGCTATTTTAAAGCTCAGAGGGAAAACTACTTTCAGCCTAGAATCCTTTACCAACCTAAACTATAATTCAAGTAATGTAGAAGACACACATTTTCAGATATACAAGATCTCAAACATTATATCTCCATTCTATTTTAGGAAGCTGGAAGATGTGCTTTAGCAAAATAGGACACTTAAAACAAGAAAATGGAAGATATAAGAGAAAAGATCCAAGAGAGCAAAGAAGCAAGGAAAGCTTTAAGGTGGCAGGAAGGGATGTCCCAGGACCTCCAGAGATCAGTCAGGCCAAAGAGGAGGAGAAGGGAAAAGGGCTCCAGAGGTGGCTCAGAAAAATGGAATGTTAAGTGTTCGAGCATAAAGAATATATTATTAGTATGTATATGGCAGAGATGCTGGAACATTGGGAAAAAATTAACAATAGGTAGATGGAAAACCAAACAAATGATAAAATGAGGCAATTATTAACTTCAGAAAAAAGAAAACTTGCACAGGAAAAGAGGTGTGGTTGCAATGCATTACTTGGCTCAGTGAACAATATTTATGTAGTCTCAGTAATGTAATGTTGACTAGTGATTTGACAAAAAATTACCCATAATTATATTGGGGGATGGAAGAAGAAAAGTAGAGTTGGGATAGGGGAGCAATATTCTAGAATTAATCACACGAAAGTCAATAGACAAGGAATAAAATAGGCAAATCAAGAAATAGTGACATAAGCATGCAATTTTTAAAAGTATGGAAGAAAATATCAGTGAAACCAGATAGAAAGTTGAGGGTGGTAACCTGTAGGTCTGGGACTGGGTGTGGGCAAGGGTGGGGTAGAAGACTGCTGGTTTTTATAATAAGCCTTTTAGAGTACTATTTTACATTTTCAGATGATACTCATAAATGTGTTTGTGTGTGTGTGTGAGAGTGTGTATGAGTTTTCCTTTGATAAAAAATAAAGTTTATTTTTAAGTAGTTTCACCTGTGGACATCGTTAAAAGCCTTATTTCTGGGCCTCATCCTATGAGGTTCCAATCCAGTAAGTCTGCAGTGGAACTCAGGAATCTGAACTTATAACTAGAACCTCAAGATACATGGATGCAGATGACCCATGGATGATACTTTGAGAAGCATCGCTCAGATTCCCTGGAATTATATACAAAGTAAGAATGTGCAGCGTTTGGGAGAGAGTCCATAATTTTCAGATTCTCTTTGATGCCCCAAACCTACAAAAGTGGAAAAATTGCCATTCTATGTCCACCTTCCTTCCAAGAATAATTGAGATTCCATTAAGTATTTAAGGTCAAAACTGAACTAATTATTGTTGTGGTGAGTCAAACACTTTGTAGAATTCATGAATCATATAGACTAGAAAGCACTGGCTAAATTTTCAGTCCATTGCTTAGTATACTACCCAGGTGAAAACCTGTGCATTACTACTGCAGTGTATTGAATATAAATATAGTGTCTTGAGGGGCCTGCCCTATGCCCAAGCGGTTAAGTTCCTGCATTCCACTTTGGTGGCCCAGGGTTTCGCCAGTTCGGATCCTGGGTGTGACCTAGCATGACTTGTCAGGCCATGCTGAAGTGGTGTCTCACGTAGCACAACTAGAAGGACCTACAACTAGAATATACAACTATGTCCTGGGGGACTTTGGGGAGAAGAAGTGGAAAAAAAAAAAAAGAGATTAGCAACAGGTGTTAGCTCAGGGCTAATCTTGCAAAAAAATATATATATTTATATAGTGCTTGAAAAGGTTAATGTGAATCTGTTGGCACCTACTAGTGATGTTGACCAAGCCTATAGTTAAATTTTATTCAGCTAAAAAAAGTTCACATGCTGTCATTCAATGGTTACCTTAACGGTGTAATAGTACCACATAAATAGTGCCAGAGTCCAACCAGAAAATTAATGATGGTATTTTGACAATCTTATACTTTTATTCAACATTTTAGTAACCTTACTTGCAAACCAGCCTTTCTCAAACTTATTTAACCATTTAATCTTTTAAAAAATTGTTTTTATAAAACATAGGACTTCATGATTTTTGATTTGGATTAAACTAGACAGCAAAATGTGAATTCAGATAATTGCTGGAAGGAATTACATTTTGACTCATATGTTTTTGCTCAAACCTTATACATTAAAAGTTAGAGAAATTAATTTTTAATTTTAGTGACTATAAAAAGTATAAAATCTTTTGGGGCCAGCCCGGTGGTGCAGCAGTTAAGTTCGTACGTTCTACTTCGGAGGCCCGGGGTTTGCTGGTTCGGATCCTGGGTGCGGACATGGCACTGCTTGGCAAAAGCCGTGTTGTGCTAGGCATCCCATATACAAAATAGAGGAAGATGGGCACGGATGTTAGCTCAGGGCCAGTCTTCCTCAGCAAAAAGAAGAGGATTGGCAGCAGTTACCTCAGGGCTAATCTTCCAAAAAAAAAGAAAAACTTCAAAAGATACATCATACAGACCAGCACAAACCAGTAGCCAGCAAGTTAGTATTTCTTGAATGAATAGTAACCTATAACATAACAATTATTAGTTATTTAAGCTGAATATGCACCAATTTGCATATCAAATGTCCCTTAGTCATACATCAAGTCATCTCTGATATTCTTAGGTGTGGCACACCGTTTCTTAGAAATAATAGCAAGTCCATCCATAGCTCTTACTGTGTCCAAGACCTTGTTCTAAGCATTTCCCTTCTATGATCTCATTTAACACAGGTAACAACCCTATGAGAGAAGTGATATTATTATTCCCATTTTACAGATGAGAAAATGGATACACAAAGTTAAGTAACTGTACACAGCCAACAAACAGCCGAGCAGTGGTTGAAACCCGTCAATCTGGCACCAGAATCTGTCCTCTTAACTACGGGGCTATAGTCTCACAAGGCAAATTATTGTAGAACAATGACACAAACAATTATATCAGTATATGGTAATTTCCCATATATAGATTTTTTAAAAGATGTATAGCACTACCCCCCCATTTTTTTTTTTTCACAGAATAGCTATCAACTAACATGTTGTGGAAACTGTATGTTTCAGGGAACGTGTTTACTGAAACGATGGCCTAAATAATGGTTTGAAATTTCCGTTTCTGCTGTTCCTTTATGGCTGTGGTTCCTTCCCTCAGCTGCTTCTGAATTTGTCTTCCCTGAGCTTCTCTCTTCAAAGACTTACTAAGTAGACACCTTCATGCAACCCTCTGGCTACTAAAATTTTTACTTGACAAAGCCTGTGCTTTCTCTTTCTCTAGCCCCCAATTAAATGCTTATTCTTTGAGCTACAGTTCTTGAAGAAGTAATTTCTAATCAAGGTATAAATGGGATCTGAATATGGCTAATGGATGTTTGTACATTTCATTCTTTGAAAAAAAAACCTTGTTAAACCATATTATATCACTGTAAAAAACATATATATCAAATGAAATCTAAATGTCCCAACAATTTGATACCTCTTCTTTAACTGCTGAAGATTTTGCATCATTCCTTGATATCCTTGAACTAATATTTCTATTCCACTTCCACATAATTTTATCTTAACATAAAACATCTTTTATGCTTGAAAATCTTTGATTATTTGATTATTATACTCTGTAACAAAATATGTATATAAATTAAATGTATTTATTTCCTGGGCCAATAAAGCTCTAAATATTAAAATATTCTATCATTTTAATTATTAGTAGTACAAAATTTATCAATATAACAAATTTGTAATTCTTAAACATAAAAAATAAAAATGCGTTGTAAATGCATTTCTCAATGACGGAGCTAGATGAAGACTACTCATTGCAAGAATGAGACAGGTTCCACATTAATTTATACTTTTTGTTTGTTTTTATAGTTATAACTGCTGAGAAACTTTATAAAGTTCTACTGTATAAATAAGTAGATGAGAATGGAAGGAGTTTTGTTACAACATTATAATTTTTCCTTCCAAATTATATTTTAAAAATCACTGTGTTCTATGTTCAAAAATTAGACTGGTGTCCAGTATGTTAAAAGGTCTCTGTAGTAGTTAGAATTAACCTCTAACTGTTTTTAACAGACATTCTATTCTCTTCTATTGGTTTTTTTCCAGTCAATTATCACACTCTAATTATTATAGATCTAGAGGGTATTTTGATATCTTCTAGAGGGGAGGTCCCTCACTCTTATTCTCTTAAAAAAATTTTTTTGGCCTCATATTTGCCTTTCCCAATAGCTTTTATAGTCAACTTGTCGAGTTTTAAAATTTTGAGTTGGGATATTTATTGAAGTGCACTGAATTTTAGATTAATTTGGGCATATTTGATATTGTTCCAATACTGAGTCTTCTCATCGAGGAACTCAGCAAGTCTCTCCATTTGTACAAGCCTTATTTCATGTCCTATGGTAAAGTTTTGTCGTTTTCTTTTCATGGGTTTCACAGATTTCTTTTTGAATTTAAGATAGCACATATATTTTGACCACTTTAAATGCATTCTCTCTTTCTTCTCCCTCCCTCTCTTCCTTCCTTCTTTCTTTCCCTTCTCTTTCTTTTTCTCTTGCCATCCCAAATAGATCATAAAGTCTCACAGGATTGGGAATGGATTGCCCTTGTAACCTCCTAAATGCCTAGAATAAAGCTATGCTAGAATGGTTGCTAAGGAAAGAAATACTTGTTGCAATAAGTAAATGAATGAAAGGCTTGATTCATAAACTAGAAACGCAACAGAAAGAATCTGGGGATATGCCAGGACAAGATTCAAAAGAATTATAATTCCTTAAAAATTGATGATAAATTGTGGCTTGGTTATACCATATGGCAGATTTGACAAGCTATCTGAGGCTTTTTTTTTTTTTAACTAAAGAGACAAAATGACCTGGATATGACACAAATCCTCCCAGTGTGAATTCACTCGGAGATCCAGAGGAGATAAATATGTTTCTGATTTCCTCAGACATTGAGAAAAATGCCAAAGTTTTTTAACCTGTAAGGGTTCCTGAAATTCTATTTTCATTGAATATCAAGGATAATTGAAACTTTTCTTTTAAAAAGGACGTGTGCTGCCTTTATGTCACAGATTTAATTGGTCTTTTAAATAAGGAACGTGTTAAACCCAAAGATTAACTGGTATTAGGGGTGATGAAGGGCTTTTTGAGTGGAGCCCTTCTGTGCATTTTGCCTTATCGCTTCATCCCCTCACATTTAGTCTGTTACCTAGAAGAATATCATCACTGCAGACTGCCCCGTCCTTCTTTCCCTACCTATCACCCTTGCAGTCAGGGCCAAGGAGGTCAGTAGACATTGTCGTGGACTAGGAGAAGGGCTGGGAGCCTCTGGACTCTGTGTGTGTGTAAGGGGGCGGGTGGGGTACATTTTCCAGGTTCTAGAGGTTGCACTGGCAGAGGACAGAGGACAAACCCTCTTTGTTCTGAAGTCAGAGGCTGAAAGTGGAAGAAGACTTCTTAGGCAGCAGGAATTCATTCTGACAGGAATTTCCCCTGCCGTGAGACTCTTGCCACAACTTTAACGAACAGAGTCTGAGGATTGTGGGGAAAGAACTGATCTTGTTGCTGCTTGTCCTGCTGGCTTCCCTGCTGTTGCATAGTCCCAAAGTGAGGCAGAGGAGAAGCCATCAAAAACATCAGACTCTTTAACCGAGAAGCCTGAGGAGAGCCCTGCCCTTCCTCAAGAGGGGGAAGTCCTTTACAAACAACAGCTGTTTTTCTTACTCTGCTGGAATTCAGACTGCCTCTTCCCCCACCTTTGTGCATCATGGAAGGAGCAAAGAGACGGCCTCAGAATTCTTGGAAAGACCCCATTCCTCACTACCCCACAATGCTCACAGTCTTGCCAATGTTATCTACCCTAAAACCATCAGGATTAATCACATTATATCCTTATCCCTCTTTACATCAACACCACGAAAAGCCAGGGGACTCCTAGGTCGCCCTCCATCTCCCTGACTCCAATCCCTATAGGCTCTGTAATCTCATTCTCCTCCCTTCTCCCACCCCTCCCATATTCTCAAAACGCTTCCCCTGTGCTCACTGTAATACCCAGTGTGTCAGGAGCAAAATCCCTACACACTCTCAGTCTGCTCTATCCCCTCCACTGTCTTGCTCCAGCTGAAACCTAAATCTCCCAGAGGAGATTGCCACTTCCCTGTAGTCCTCTCTAGTGGTGGCTGTTCTCTCTATCACATCCTATATGACATTTGGCCTTTGATGGAGTGAGGGTTCTCCTCACTCCTCATGGCCACTTTCAAACTCCTCCTCCTCCTCCCAAATCCCCAGCTTTGAGTCTCATGTCTTCAGATGTACCACCTACTATCCCTCATTGTCTTTTGCCCTCATTTCTCAAAGATTTTAGCGGCTGGCTCATGGTCACTTTCTCCAACAGTACTCCTATCATAATTCTAAGTAATTTCAACATCCATTTGGGTCAGCCTTCAAATATCCTGGCCTCAGTTCCTTGACCTCCTTTCTTCCTATGATGTACCCTTATCAGTCACCCTGAAATCATACCCTAGGGCTTGACATTACCTATAACAGTCACTCCTTCATATTCTCAATGTCAGGCATCCCTCTAGTAACACTGCTCTTCCCTCTAGTACCCTGACTCCAACAGTCCTTTCCCTCTGCTGACATCAACAGTCCCCTGACCCTACCACCTTTTGGTTATGCCTCATCCTTATCAGATCCTCTCGTTCCTCGTTACTTAGCATAAATCCCTTGTGCAGTTATTATAATCACTACCTTGCAGAAAGTTCGAATTGTCTGCTAAAATCCATCCTCCCTTCTTCCAAAATATAGAATTGTAGCTAAGCACATAGGACCATACACACTACACTTCCAGGGCTTCCTTGCATTTGAATATAACCATAGGACTAAAATGTTGCTAATGGAACATGAGCCTAAGTAATGTGTGGCACCTGAAGGCTAGGCCCTTAAAACAAGGGCAATGCTTCCTCCTCTCACTTTCTTACCCCTCCTGATAACTGGTAAAAAATGTGCCTGTTGCCCAGTTTCTGTGATTCAGATGAGAAAAAGCCCCAGGTCATGAAAGAGAGACAAGGCGGAAAGCCCCTTAGGCTCTACATGATCATTTGAAGTTGAGACCCAGTGACCTGGAATGGTCTCTTCTACTTGTTCTTTGAGTTAGAAATAAACTCTGCTTTGTCTCAAAATTACTGTTGGATTGCTTTGTTACAGCAGCCTAGATTTATTCTAAATAATATAACTCACAATTCCCTTAGCCCTCTCTTACTTCCTAATACTCTCCTGGCAAAACCACAACTCTGGTTAAAACTTCACCTCTTGGAACCGGCCCGGTGGTGTAGCGGTTCAGTTCCCATGCTCTGCTTTGGTGACCTGGGGTTCACTGGTTTGGATCCCGGGTGTGGACCTATGTATCACTTATGAAGCCATGTTCTGGCAGGCGTCCCACATATAAAACAGAGGAAGATGAGTACAGATGTTAGCCCAGGGCTAATCTTCCTCACCAAAACAAACAAACAAACAAACAAAAACTTTACCTCATCCTCACCTGCACTCTTCAAGGAATCTGGTCAGAGAAAACCCCTGCTGGTTATTCTCACGTTAAATTCTCGGCCAGTAAATTCCAGAAGGCTTTTAATGGTGCCTGACCATCACATCATATCTCCTGGTACGTTCACTCCCCCACCCGCATAGACAAACTATTCTACTCCTTTCTCAAACTCCAGCACTTTGTCCCCCATCCTCACTCTTAACTCATAACCCTGCATTCTATTTCACTGAGGGAATTGAAGCCTTCAGAGGAGAATTTCAACAATCTCCTATCTCCTGTTCTCCCAGTCCTCTTGGATCTGTGCCCACCTTCTGTTTTGCCTCCTCCTATTACCTGGGTCAACTGTCCGTACCCCTATTTAAGACTAATGCTTCCATGTTTGCACCAGATCTCGTCCCTTTTTGCCTATTCAAAGACTTCACGCCAGTGATTCTCCCTTCTCTGTATCATCAAACATTTTCTCTCTGCCTCTTCTTTCCCTTAGCCTATAAATGTGTCTTTATTTCTCTCACCTTGAAAAATTTTCAAGACCATTTCAAGCTCCCTTCTCTTCCAGCTATCACTTCATCTCTCTGTTTCTCTTTATAGGAAAAGCCTGAAAGACATAGCTGCATTCGTGACTTTAGCTTTTGTGTTATTTTCTCTTTTATAAAAAAAAAATTTTTGAAAAATTTCAAGCACACGCAAGAGTAGAGAGACAGTATAATGAACCTCCATATATCGTTACCCAGTTTCAAGAATTGTAAACATTTTGTCTGTCTTATTTCATCCACCCTCCTTCCCTAAATCTTCTGGAGTACTTTAAAGCAAATCCCAAATATCATATCATTTCACCTATAAATACACCAGTATACATCTCTAATAGATAATGGCTGTAAAAAATGCCATTCATAACACCAATATCATATCTAACAAATCTAAATACATAATTAGGGTTTAAATTTCTTAGATTGTCTCAAATATGTCTTTTTGTAATACATTTGCTCAAATCAGTCTCCATACACATGGTATTTAGCTGATATTTCCTTAAGTTTTTTTCATCTCTAACAGATTCCCTCCCCACTCTTTTCATGCCATTCACATGTTTTTTTAAAAAAGGTCATTTTCCCTGTAGAAGTTTCCTCATTCTGGATTTGACTGCTTGCATCCTCATGGTTTTGTCTAGCATGTTCCTCTCTCTCCTTTATTTCCTGTAAATTGGTATTTATATCTAGAGGCTTGATTCCTGCTCTCTTGAACCCATTCCAGACACGCTTTCACCCCTACTGCTGCTCTAAATCTGTGAGTACTGCCAAGTCCATTAATGACCCACATCTCTAAGTCTTAATGGCCCATTCTCAGCCCTCATCTCCCTTGATCCATCAGCAGGATTTGAATTGATCATTTCCTCCTTCTTGGTGAATTTCCTTCATTTGGCTTACAGGACACCACACTTTCATGGTTTTACTTTTACCTCACTTATTGCTCCTTCTCAGTCTCTTTTGTTGGCTCTTCTTTACCATCCTGAACTCTAAATGTTGGAGTGCCATAGAATTAGTTCTGGTTCTCTTCTCTGTCTGCACTAACTCCATTGGTGATCTCACCTACTTCTAAGGCTTTAATTACCATTTTATACATGCTGACTTCCTAATTTATAGCTTCAGCCTGGATCTCTTTCAAGAAATTCAAATTCATATAGCCAATTGTTATTTTGATATATCCATTTGAATGTGTAACAAGCTTCTCAACTGGATCATGTCCATAAGTGGACACCTGACCTTTTTCCAGATCTGCTCCTCTCTTAGACTTCTTCATCTGGGTTGATGGTAATTCCATCTTTCCAGTTTTTCAGGCCAAAAGTCTTAGAATCATTCTAGACTCTCTTTCTCTCTACCCCATATAGATCTATCAGCAAATTCAGGTGACTCTTCCTTCAAAGTATATCCACAATGGGTCATTTATCAGCACCTCTATTGTTGTCATCTTGATTCAATCCATTGTTATCTCTTGCCTCATACCACAGCCTACTAACTGCTCTCTGACCCACTCCTTCATTCTTATCCCAGCAACTAGAGTGAGCTTTCAGAAATGTAGGTCACATCAGGTCACTCTTCTGCTCAAAATTTCCCGTGATTTCCCCATTTCCTTTGAGTCAAAGGCGAAGTCCTTAAAATGACCTATAAGATCCTCCATATCCTGTTCCACCAATACCTCTCTGACATGTCTCCCAGTATTCTCCCCACCTCACTTATTCCACTCCCACCACACTGCCCCTCTTGCTGCTTCTGTCACATGCCTTGCACTCTCTCAACTTGCCCTAGCGTTTGGTGTTCTGCCTGGGATGTGCTTCCTACAATATCAGCACGACTCACTCCCCCACCTCCTTCAGGTTTTGCCTTTTCTGTGAGTCCTTTCCTGAGCATCCTCCTCAAAACGACATTCCCCTAGAAGCAGAATTGATGGGTCAAAGCATAAGCATTTGTGTTCTCATAATTATTAAAATATTACCAAATTACTCTCATCAATGTATGAGCATATAAGTTTCCCTCACAGCCTGGCCAATTGAGGCTATTAACAACTTTTGAATTTTTGACAATCACAGTGTAGTTTTAATTTGAATTTCTTTTCTTATAAAGCACTTTGAACACCAGTTTAAGGGCCAGTTGTATTTTTTTAATTTATTTTTTATTTATTTATTTATTTTTAAAGATTTTATTTTTTCCTTTTTCTCCCCAAAGCCCCCTGGTACATAGTTGTGTATTCTTCGTTGTGGGTTCTTCTAGTTGTGGCATGTGGGACGCTGCCTCAGCGTGGTCTGATGAGCAGTGCCGTGTCCGCGCCCAGGATTCGAACTAATGAAACACTGGGCCGCCTGCAGCGGAGCGCGCGAACTTAACCACTCGGCCACGGGGCCAGCCACGGGGCCAGCCCCGGGACCAGTTGTATTTTTATTTCTGAAAACCATAAGCTCATATCCCTTGTCCACTTTTCTAAGGATGTTGATCTATTTCTTATTTGTAGAAGCTCTTTGTGCATTAGGAAAATGCATACTTGGACTGTGATATGAGTGAGGTATAGTGGTTAAGTTTGCGGGCTCCACTTTGGCGGCCTGGACTTCACAGGTTCAGATCCCGGGTGCAGATCTACACACCATTTGTCAAGCCATACTGTGGCAGCATCCTACACACAAAATGGAGGGAGATTGTCACAGATGTTAGTTCAGTGACACTATTCCTCAAGCAAAAAGAGGAAGATTGGCAACAGCTGTTAGCTCAGGCCCAATTTTCCTCACCAAAAAAAATAAAGTTGAAAAATAAATAAATAAAATAAAATCTTCCCAGTTTGTCATTTGTCTTTTTCTTTATTTGTGGTAGGTTTTCTATGCAGAATTTTTAAAAATTGGAAGTCTAATACATGGATATTTTCTTTTATGGGTTCTGAATATTGTGTCATACTATAAAAGTCCTCTCCCATCTGAGATAATTTTTTATCACACTTTTTAAAAAATATTTAAATCTTTTATCCATCTGGAATTCATTTTGGTACAGGATGTGAGATATACTTCCAACTTTATTGTTTTTCCAAATGGTCACCCATTTGTCCCAACCTCATTGTTGAAGGCTCCATGTTTTCTCCATTGACTTGAAATGCCACCCAGGAGATTCTTAGGCAGACTTTAATGGTTGCTTAGGTTAAGGTAACAGTGTTTGCTCTTTGTGAAACCTCTCCTGGCAGGCAGAGACCTCAAACATGCCACTGAGAGTTGCAAACAAGTCAAACCTGTAACATGCTGAAAGCCCACACCCAGTAAATGCATAAATAATGTCTCCAAATTGCAGCTTGAAACGTTGGGAGCACATGATTCTCGTATAGCTAGTGCCTCCAGCCCACACACATTCTCTCCAACAGTGTCAAAAGGTGGCAGAGAATAGTCACATGGTTTTTGGTTGTTTGTTTCACAGACTTACTCCATCAATGTATAAAGAAGACCAGAACTTAATATTTCCAAATCACTTTGCACTATGGAGAAGAAAAGTGCTACTTTAATCCTCATGCTATCTTTTAGATTTCAAGTATGTTGTTGTGACATCAGCATTCTAAACTTAATGAACTTTTATTTCAATTTGTATAAATTCATCCCTGTTTTCTCAACTAGCTGTGAAACCAGGCCACTGGGTGTGGATTACGAGGGCCAATGTTCTGGAGAATGGGATGAAACTTTTCAGAACTGGTGATGTCACACGAGACCGTTAAAGCCAATGCACCTGGCATCTATCTACTAAGACGTTTTTTAAACTAGGACCCACATCTATTGTTCAGGGATAATTATATTGATAATGCTGACACTAAGATACTGCAAAATCCTGCTGTACCTTTTGAAGTAAGTTCTGAATTATCAAAAATAATTATGAGAAATGCAATTTAAGTTTTAAGGCTGTTTGGCTGTGCTCCTTAATGGAACTACTGTATGACATTAGTGGTGAGGGATTTTGTTCAAGACGCAGGCAGGGTGAGTTTAATCTTGATTCTTCCCCCTTTTATCTGAGTAACTTTTTGAGCAAGTAACCTAACCTCTGTAAGCCTTAATTTCCTCATGTATAAAATGGTGATAATAATAGTACTTACTATTATAGGGATTAATAAGAAAATCTGTTTAAAGCATAAGTAAGGCATTTCCCCCCATCGGATTGGCAAAGATCAAAAAGCTCAACAATACATTTGATGGTGAGAATATGGTGAAGACAGATGTTCTCATACGTTACTTGGGGTAGTGTAAATTGGTACAACCACCACATCAAAGACTTTGGCAATATATATCAAAATTACAAATGCACATACATATTTTTTTTTTTTTTTAGATTTTATTTTTTCCTTTTTCTCCCCAAAGCCCCCCGGTACATAGTTGTGTATTCTTCGTTGTGGGTTCCTCTAGTTGTGGCATGTGGGACGCTGCCTCAGCGTGGTCTGACGAGCAGTGCCATGTCCGCGCCCAGGATTCGAACCGACGAAACACTGGGCCGCCTGCAGCAGAGCGCGCAAACTTAACCACTCGGCCACGGGGCCAGCCCCTGCACATACATATTTTTGACCAGCAATTCTTCTAGCTGGAATTTATCAAACAGATGTACTTGTAAATGAACAAATTGATAACTGTATGTAGATATTTATTACATTACTGTTATAGTAAGGAAAGAGTGGACACAACTAAATCTCCATCTATAAGGGGCTGTATTGATGGGCTTGTGCAATCAAATACTATGTTGTAAGAAAGAATAAGGGAACATTTACGTTATTGAATGGGATATTACCAAGCCATATTGTTAATCAGAAGAAGCAAAGTGTAGAACAGTGTGTAAAAACAGGGAATGGAGAGTAGATAACACATGTACACATTTGCTTGTAAAATCACAGAAGTGCTCAAAAAAAAAACCCCAAGAAAATGATAACATTGATTTCCTCTAAAGCTCTAATTTTTTGTGGGAAATCTTCTAAGAATTTCCTGGATGGCCAGGAAACTTTTCACTATATATCCTTTTTGCTTTTTTATTGTACTCTGTGATGTGTAACATTTTAAAAAATAAATCAATGCAAAGTATATAGAACACTCATGACACATAGTAAGCATGCAATATACATTGGCATTTATTTAAAATTTCAACTTAATAGTAATTGATTATCTTCCACTAAAATAAGATATCTGGAGAATATTTTAAATCAGCTATTTAAAATCTAAATACTGCAAATTGTATAATACGAAGTAATTTTAAACAATGAAATTGGTCTTACTATAAGTTATAAAGTCATTTCTTTTAGCCCATGAAATTCTACAATCTGGTCTATTATCATTTATGTTTCTCATAAGGTATGAAAATATATGGTAATTTTAAAAATCTACTTATGCAAAGAACATGACTAGAAGGAAAGGTTTTCCGTTTACAAATGAAAATTTTTCATGAGTTAGTCTTTCAGCCGTTGAAGTTTTTGGTAGATAATAGGTGTCATTTAAGCTTCTCTCAAGCCAGATTTTGAAGGAGTGAAACTACTTAACATACTTTAGATTGTAAAATTGATCGAATGATTTATAGTTAAATTTTGCTTATAGTTCTGAGCAAATCTGGATGAATTGAGAACATATGGAGAATTCTTTTTGTATTTGACTTCTCTGCGTTTAGACTACCAGGCTGTGCTAGGTTTTTCTCAATAAACTGCACATCTAGGTTTCTCACTCTTATCAGATAATCTACTATTAACATTCAATTTTCTTTTCCCCCATACTTTGATAATAACAGCTTCTCTTCTCCCTCTGGTGTTTAATTTCTTAGACAGAAACAGTTTTTAGGCCATGCTATATGTATAACAACGTGTTCCTCTAGACTTTAATCTCTTAGTCTGGTGAAGTATTTTCCAGAATTTAAGAAGACTTAGTTCAAATGGCATCTCCCCTATAAAATTGTTAGAGATCTCCAAAGTTGGATCTCTCAATTTTCCTTCACTGTATCTTGAGTCTAACTCCATATTATACGTATGTTAGAATGATCCAGGGGCCGGCTCCGTGGCCGAGTGGTTACGTTCCCGCGCTCCGCTGCGGCGGCCCAGGGTTTGGATCCTGGGCGCGGACGTGGCACTGCTCATCAGGCCACGTTGAGGCCGCGTCCCACATCCCACAACTAGAAGGATGTGCAACTAAGATATACAACTGTGTACGGAGGGGGGCGGGGTTGGGGAGATAAAGCAGAAAAAAAAAAAAAAAAAGATTGGCAACAGTTGTTATCCCAGGTGCCAATCTTTAAAAATAAATAAATAAATAATAATAAGAAGAAGAATGATCCATCTCTTTCAGCAAACAGTGACTCCTTAAAAACAGCAATTCTATTTTTCATCCTTATAACTATGTGCTGGGTCTGGCGTGTGTTAGACACTGATGATGTTTGCTGAATAAAGACCAGTTTTTCCCAGTATATGTTACACTACTAATAGAAGTGCTTCAGCAAATATTATAATCACTTTATTATAATATTTAAGTATTTTATTAAATATAAAAGTAAATCAAATTAATAGTTTACAGAGTCCCTATCCAGCATGTCTCAAGAATCTGAGTAAGGAGGAATTTTGTTTTCCTAGATCAAATTTTAATGTAATTGTGTAGTAAATAATTGTGATCTAAATTCACCACTTTAAACTTAAAAGATCTGTTATTTTTTATGAGCTGAACGCACAGCCTCCTTCCAACAGCATGGTTCAGCGATCACTTTTAAAGGATTGTTCAAGAAACAATTGGATCTGCTGGCTACTTTTTCTCAGAAGCAACAATTCATATCACTAATGACAAAAACAAAATTGTTACTTGTAATTGGCAGATGTTCCCAAATATGCAGGTCGACTAAGAGAGTAATGCTTTTGGTGACCTAGGGAGCATGTTTTATGGCCTGCAATAGGAGCAAGAACAGCTCTATTTGGCTTGGGGCATGTTCTTTAGCCTTTCTAAGCCAGTGTCCTCCTCTGTGAAATGGGATCATAGCACCAACCTCACAGTTTTTGTAGCCAAGGTTGACTTTTTTTGGACAATGTTTTGTAGAACAGTTTTTTGGGCCTACCAACAGAGGTCCAGGATTTAAATAGATTCATTGTGCAATTTAAAAAAGGTCATAACCCTCTCTGAAAACTTCTTTCTTAGCAAGGTGAGATATTCCTTTCTCACCAGAGTACAAACTCATTTCTTTGCTGCCCACTGCTCTGGTGTCCAGGGTACTTAAATTACTCTTCACTCAACAGCACAGAAATCCTTCATTTTACGTTGTCACTAGTGGCCTCAATGGTGTAGCCATAGTACAGAGACTGTTAAAATCTTAGCTAATAACTTGCAAAAGTCAGCAGGAATTGCATAAGGTACACGATAACCATTAAGCCCTGTGGCTTCACTGAACATATCCATCTTTCAAATTTGACTTCTTGAAATCTATACACCTAGATGGACAGTATTATTCTGGTCACCTGTAAAATTGGCTTAACAATATCTTTTTGTTTGTTTATTTTTGAGAGTCAATACAAGAAAAGACCTTGGGGAGCAGTACATTCTGTGTTTTTGCTAAGTATTATCAGGAATGCCATCTATCATGTTATTTAACGTTTCTCTTATAAAGTAGGAGAGAACCTAGAGATGGCAGACCCGTGGACGACTGTTTCCTTTAAGTGTGAAAGCTCCTGAACTGGGGGGAGGTGGATCTGAGAGACATTATAGAGGGAGAATTGACAAACTGTGACAATGAACGTTGCAGAGTACATACTATGTTCTAGATGCTTTTCTCACTCTGCAGAAGCATCGAGCCCAAGGTACCTTTAAAAAGAATAAAGAAGGTAAGAGGAAGATGTAATTTGATGGTGGGGAGTTGTAGATGAAAGTTCAGTTTTGGACATACTAACTTTAGTGGGACATGATACGGGAAAGAGGACTCAAAAATTTCTATGTGCCAACTCACCTTTTTTGAACTTCAAACTGTCACCACTAGTAATCAATATTATCTAGAACAATTGACAATGACTTTAGGAGACAGAAGGTACTTATAAGGTATGTGAAAGCATCTGGCACACAGTATGTATTTGGTAATGATAGTTATTTTACTTTTAATTCCCACAAATCATTCTGGATCTCACCATGGAAAAAATTCCTTTTCCAAAGACCTTCATATGTTTATAGGAATTCTATCTTGTGCTATCACTTTTAATAAGTTTAAGGACATTAAAAATAATGTTAAGATTCTTGAGAATACATGTTAATACTATGAGTTTTAGACACTAATAATCCCAAATTATTTCATTGGTGATGTATTCCCATTGATTATTAACATCTCACCAAAGACTGCTACTAAATTCAGTGGATGTTTATTAGTCCTTTTTACTTAACTTTCCAGATTTACCAGCCAACTTGTTTTTTTACTCTCTCCTTGAAACATTGTTTCCCTGGATTCCGTTATACTACGTTCTCTTCCTGGTTTGTCTTCCTATTTTTCTTTTCTGTCTCCATTGCAGGCACATCCTTCTCTCCTTGGACTTTAAATAGTGCAGTTCCTCAAGGCTCTGTCCTAGGATCTCTTCTCTACTCACCCTCTACTCTCTTCCCCCAGCAATCACACCTTTCCCCATGAAATTACCACCTGGATACTAATGATACCCAAATTTCTATCTCGATCTTAGACTTCTCCTATTATATATGCAACTAACTATTCACCATCTCTACTTGAATGTCTCAAAGTTACCTCAAACTCAATGTGACCAAGACCAAACTTATGATATTCCAGTCAAACGTTATCTTCTTCCAGTGTCCTTCATCTCAGTAAATAGTCTTACCATCCAACCAGTTGTGTATCCCAGAAAGTCAGGTGTCATCTTTCGTCCATTCTTCTTTGTCACATCCTATATCCAATCCATTATTGGAACCATTGATTTTACCCCTCATCTGCCTTTCTCATCCATCAATTTTTATCTCTCTTTACTATCACCTCTTTAATACAAGCTAGAGTCATCTCTCACCACTAGTAACCAGCTTACCTCCCTCCTTACATCCATTATGCATCCCTTTGATTTTGTTCTCCATTTTAGAACCAGAATAGTCTTTTAACAATGCAAATCTTTCATTGTTAACCGTGCTCAAAATCCCACATTGGCTTACTTTTGCCCTTGGGAGGAAATCCTAAATCCTCAAGACGTCACGAAAGTCCCTGTCAGTCACTAGGACCTAACAGACCCTCTCTATATAAACTCTTCTGCTTAGTGTAATCTTTCTGTCAGAGACACCAGGGTTTGCTACTTGCATATCTATTAGCTTCTCTTGGCTTCTGTCTCTGCCTCAAATTAGGGAAATTCATGGAGATGCCAGAAGATTGGCACCAACTCTCTAATCTCTGTGAAAAGTGATTAGGAGGAAATTTTATTATTGTTTCTATTTTCTATGAAAAAAATGTTCTATTTGGCTCAGTTTACATTCTATAGATATAAAATATCTTACAAAAGGAATAGAAGCCTAATCTGTTTTACGATGCCAGATCAGAGCCAAGTTATACAAGGATAAAACAAACCTAATGTTAATGTCATGAGGAGCTCAAGGGCCCTTTATATATCATGGTGTTTCTTTTTAAATTAAATTAAATTATTTTATTGAGTCCATAATAGTTTACATCATTGTGAGATTTCAGTTGTACATTATTTCTTGTCTGTCACCACATAAGTGCTCCCCTTCATCCCCTATGCCCATCCCTCACCCCCTTCCCCTGGTAACTACAGCACTGTTTTCTTTGCCCATGTGTTTGTTCATATTCCACATATGAGTGAAATCATCTGGTGTTTGCCTGTCTCAGTCTGGCTTATTTCACTTAGCATAATTCCCTCCAGGTCCATCCATGTTGCTGCAAATGGGATGATTTTGTCTTTTTTAATGGCTGAGTAGTATTCCATTGTATATATATACCACATCTTCTTTATCCAATCGTTAGTCAATGGGCACTTGGATTGTTTCCATGTCTTGACTATTGTGAATAGTGCTGTGATGAACATAGGGGTGCATATGTTACTTTGGATTGTTGATTTCAAGTTGTTTGGGTAGATACTCAGTAGTGGGATAGCTGGGTCATATGGTAATTCTATTTTTAGTTTTTTGAGGAATCTCCATATTGTTTTGTATAGTGACTACACAAGTTTCCATTCCCACCAGCTGTGTATGAGGGTTCCCTTTTCTCCACACCCTCTCCAACATTTGTTATTTTTAGTCTTAGTGATTATAGCCATTTTAAAGGGAGTAAGGTGGTATCTTAGTGTAGTTTTGATTTGCATTTCCCTGATGATTAGTGATGTTGAGCATCTTTTCCTGTGTGTATTGGTCATCTGTATATCTTCTTTGGAAAAATGTCTGGTCATATCCTCTGCCCAGTTTTTGATCAGGTTGTTTTTTTATTGTGCAGTTGTGTGAGTTCCTTATATATTATGGAGATTAACCCCTTGTCAGATATATGATTTGCAAATATTTTCTCCCAATGGGTGGGTTGTCTCTTTGTTTTGATCCTAGTTTCTTTTGCCTTGCAGAAGCTCTTTAGTCTGATGAACTCTCACTTGTTTATTTTTTCTTTTGTTTCCCCTGTCTGAGAAGACATGGTATTCGAAAAGATCTTTTTAAGTTTGACGTCAAAAAATGTACTACCTATATTATCTTCCAGGAGTTTTATGGTTTCAGGACTTATCTTCAAGTCTTTGATCCACTTTGAGTTTATTTTTGTGTATGATGTGAGACAATGGTCTACCTTCATTCTTTTGCATGTGGCTGTCCAGCTTTCCCAACACCATTTATTGAAGAGACTGTCTTTTCTCCATTGTATGTTCTTGGAACCTTTGTCGAAGATTAGCTGTCCCTAGATGTGCAGCTTTATTTCTGGGCTTTTAGTTCTGTTCCATTCTGATCTGTGTGCCTGTTCTTGTACCAGTACCATGCTGTTTTGATCACTATGGCCTTGTAGTACATTTTGAAGTCAGGGATTGTGATGCTTCCAGCTTTGTTCTTTTTTCTGAGGATTGCCTTAGCAATTTGGGGTCTTTGGTTGCCCCATATGAATTTCAGGATTCTTTGTTCTATTTCCATGAAGAATGTCATTGGGATTCTGATTGGGATTGCACTGAATCTGTAGATTGATTTGGGAAGTATGGGCATTTTAACTATGTTTATTCTTCCAATCCATGTGCATGGAATCTCTTTCCAGCTCTTTACATCATTATCTATTTCTTTCAGTAATGTCTTATAGTTTTCATTGTATAAGTCCTTCACCTCCTTGGTTAAATTTGTGCCTAGGTACTTTATTCTTTTAGTTGCGATTGTAAATGGAATTGTATTCTTGAGTTCTCTTTCTGTAAGTTCATCATCAGAATATAGAAAAACAACTGATTTTTGTAAGCTGATTTTGTACCTTGCAACTTTACTGTAGTTGTTAATGATTTCTATTAGCTTTCTGATGGATTTTTTGGGGTTTTCTATATATAAGATCATGTCATCTGCAAACAGCAAGTTTCACTTCTTTGCTCCCTATTTGGATTCCTTTTATTCCTTTCTCTTGCCTAATTGCTCTGGCATCATGGTGTTTCTTACACAATAATTAAACCTTATAGATTTAAAGATAGATTGCCAGGTTCTATCTTTCTAGTACATAGTGAAATAGTCTTGGAATCATATCAGCCAACTTCGATAACCTCTCTAGCACTTGTTTTTCTGATAAATAAAATAGGATAATAAGATTACCTATGACACAGAGTTATTTTGAGGATTAAATAACATAAAGTATGTAAAGCATTTTGCACACAGCCTGGCACATAGCAATGATCAGTAGGTGCTAGTTATTATTTTTGTTTGTGATAGTCATAAAATCTATTTTAAGGAAGTCCTTTTAAAGTAACGTAAAGTTTTTTTCTTCAGAGGAAAGGAATACAAAAGATTCGAACAATGGTTTTCTGGGTTTAGATCACTGTATCATTGGTTTTATTCTATCGGATAAAGATAAATACACATTTTGCAACTGAAAACAGTTAATCTTATTAGTACTCCTCAGAAAAGGAATACACATAAACTCTCACTTACCTGTGTTATTATAAGCTGATTATCAATATGCTTTTTTTGTCATATCACTTCCAGCTCCCAGAAAAAGAACCTTGTCATATTGGGAGTCCCCAGGCACAAAGTCTATTGCACCATTTCTGTCTGTGGGATGGTTTCTGCTGGTGGCAGAGACTCTACTGTCCCCTGGTGGCATCTGCTGTCTTCTACTGGTTCAATGTTCTAGCTCAGAAAAACTGCAATTTATCCTTAGATGGCGGTAAATTTAGCAGGCAGAACCTGAGAGTTGCTTTTCCACTGAAACTATAATTACTGATCTATAGTGGAAGCAACACTTTATACAGTTCAGAGCAGGGATCCTTAGTTAGGAAGCTCTCCCACACCTTAGTACTTGGTCAACACCAATGCTCCCTGTAGGAGCAGAGTCATTTTGTCTCCTTACATGATTACAACAGTTACATGTTAACCTCTTCTTGGCGTTCCAATGTTGCCGTTGGAGCCTGACTCTTTACAGACAGGGTCCTGAAACTTTCTAAACTCTGGTGTCCTTCCTAACTTCTTACCTTTGACAAAGGGATTGTTACTTCAAACTTGTCTGGGTCCTACTGAGGAACTCAATGGTGCACAACGTATGTCCAAGTAGAGGTATAAACTCAGATGTATATGAAACACAAGTTTATTTTTCTATAACTCACCTTAAATTCAACTTTGAATTGCCTATTCCAGAGGGTTGGTAATACCATAATCTTTGCCAGTTTCTGGTATTTCACCTTTTTCCCCCTGGGGTTGGATCTAAACTTGAGAATGTTTAGGATGGAGGCAAGTTTTTTGGTTGGAAGACTCTGGTTCTCAGTGTCATCTCTCCACAGTGGCATTCAATGAGAAATTCACTCAGTCACCACTTCTCAGGTCTCCACTGAGGTCAGAATTCCCTTCTGCAAGCTCCCTTTAAGTCTCGAGACTGTCTTTCCTCTTCTATCACACACTGGGGTATACACGGATGTTGTTTTGTTCCCACTCCAAGTTAGGGCATAAGGAATCTTTGAAAGTCTGTCTGGTTCCTATCTACCTACTCACACCAGGAATCCATATTCTCTCTCTGGGGCTATATTCAGGAATCAGAGCACATGTTTCCTCTGCCTTCAGGTCACACAAACTCATCAGTGGAGGTTTGCTGGCTTCCCAGGGATGTGACCAAGGATGATACAGACTCCCAACCTCTGGAACAGTGGAAATCTGCCCCGCCATTACTTCCCCTTCTACTCTCCTCTCTCCACCATTCACAACCTCCTTATTTTCCAGCACGGCAGATGGGTTTGTTTGAGGGTTTTTTTTTCTGTGAGTGGAAGGCCATGCTCTTAACAAAAAGATGTTTTATCTGAATCTCTTGCTATGCCAGGACTTTCTTTTTGTTCCTGTAAAGCCAAGCCTTTTGCAACACCAAAGCCAGGAAGAGACTCCTTTTTTCCCCTCTGCTTTCTTTCTTTTCTTTTTTTTTTTTATTGCAGTAACATTGGTTTATAGCATTATATAAATTTCAGGTGTACAACATAATATTTCGATTTCTGTGTAGATTACACCATGTTCACCACCCAAAGACCAATTGAGATCCATCACCACAGAAATGTGCCTAATTACCCCTTTCACCCTCCACCCTCCCCCTTTCCCCTCTGGTAACCACCATATCTAATCTCTGTCACCATGTGTTTGTTTGTTATTGTTTTTATCTTCTATTTATGAGTGAGATCATATGGTATTTGTCTTTCTCCCTCCAACTTACCTCACTTAGCGTAATACCCTCAAGGTCCATCCATGTTGTCGCAAATGGTAAGATTTCATCTTTTTTCTTTTTATGGCTGAGTAGTATTCTATTGTTTATATATACTACATCTTCTTTATCCATTTGTCCCTTGATGGGCACATAGGTTGCTTCCAAGTCTTGGCTATTGTGAATAACACTGCAAAAAACATAGGGGTGCATGTATCTTTATGCATTCGTGTTTTCATGTTCTTTGGATAAATACCCAGCAGTGGAATAGCTGGATCCTATGGTAGTTCTATTCTTAATTTTTTGAGGAATCTCCACACTGTTTTCCATGGTGGCTGCACTAGTTTGTACTCCTGCCAGCAGTGTATGAGAGTTCCCTTTTCTCCACATCCTCTCCAATACTTGTTATTTCTTGTCTTGTTAATTTTTTGCTGTCATATCATCTTTCTCTTAAAGCAATGAGCACAGACTGCCTAGCTGCTTGTTTGGGGTGGAGTGATAGGCAAAGAGACTGAGAGAAGAGAATATTGAGTGGGGGAGGCAATCTATTAATATTATCCTACCACACTTATTAGGAACAGACAGAAATAATAATAATAAGGCTCTTAGAGAAAATATTCCTCCCTTCATCCAGATGAAATTTTATCCTTAGCCCTAAGTCATAGTGCATGGTCTTGGCTCTGTTCCTTGTTAAACACAGGCAAGAAGACTTCAGAACTTAGAAGCCCTGTTTTAAGGCAGCAGACCAACAATGGGACAGGTTGTCTTCTGGAAGAAGGATTTATCTTTTCACTAGGGATCAGTTCTGGAGTGGTTTTGAAAGGTATGATTCTGTTATTCGGGTTGGTTCTAGGAATATGACAGTTTAACAAAGCTGTTACTTTACTGTGAAAACTCTAGACACAGTGAGAGTAACATTTGGATTAGCCTCTTACACCTAGAAACCTGTACAACAGGAAGAATCACGTTATTATTCTGAGAATGCAGAGGCAGCCTCAAAGCACCTTTGCAGTTTTAACTTTCATTTTGAAATACGTTAATATTAGTAATTATCATAATATGGTATTAGCTATTTATGATTAATAAAATTTGCTTACACTTATTGAGTACTTACTATGTGCCGGATACTATTGCAGCTAAATAATTCTTCATTTAATCCTTATAAAAACCTTAAGAGATACATATTATTATCCTAATTTACAGATGAGGAAACTGAGGCATAGAGAGGGTAAGTAACTTGTCCAAAGTCACAAGCTAGTATCGATTAGAGACTGAATTTGAGCCCCAGAAGTCTGATGGCAGAGCAGAAGTGCTTCATTATGCGGCCTAGTTAATCATAATGATATTCATCATGATAATGGTTAGAAGGTTATGGCATAAAAGTAACAATTCTTGGAATAATAAGCTAAAGCTTGATTTTAAGCTAGTGGATCAAAATAGAAATTTTAATGTGAATTTATCATTTGATATTTGTGAGACAAAGTGTAAGTTATCAGTCTGCAGCCCAGACATGAGACTGTGTTAGAGAATGGTTTATTTTTTCTCTCTTGTTTATCAAGGGACAGAGAAGTTATGTGCTGAGCTGTCCTAGATCTTCAGGAAACCACAACGAATAAACATCATGGGATTGAAGGATATCAACTCATAAGAAATTAACATTTTATATTAATTTTAGTGTGCTGGAATTTGAAAGGATCAGTATGGAGAGCTGATACAGAGAATCTTCTCAAATTATACATAAAGATACATGGTAATAATTTCACATAATGAAATTTCTTGTTAACATTCTTTTATGAACATTCTCAAGGCCATTAGCATTCTATATAACTCATTCATTCATTAAAAAATATTTATTGAGCACTGTGTGCCAGACACTGTTTGGAAGTAGTGGGGATAGAGTAACGAAAAAAAAACAAACCAAACCAAAGATTCTTTCCCTTGTGGAGTTAATTCTAATGGGAGGAGATAGATGAAATAAATAAATGAGTATGTAATAAATTAGAATATTACAAAGTGGTAGTGCTATAGAAAAATAAATCAGTGAGTTGCCAAAGGGACACCTCTGACTTCTCCTCATTGTTCCTTTTCCTTTTTACTTCAGGGATAAAATGGGCTAAGCTACAAAACTGTTTCTCATCCTGAATACTCAGTATGAAGAAAACCTGGACAGAAATAGACACCAAACTATGACTTCTGATCCAAGTACTAAAGCCACTGGTCCAGACCCAGCTGATGTGAAAGCACTACCTGAAAAACTGGCTTGTCAGGGGGAAGTAGAGTGAAGACTTATAGCTAGAAAGCCTCCCAAGTCCTCATGGTTGTTTTGCACATTTTCATTTTTCAAGTACATATGGTTCCCGCTCCTTAGAACATGCTCTTCACCTGCTCCCGCCTTACCCCTCTTACATGCCACATACACTCTGCTGACTGACCTTATTCACGTTTCTAATCTCAGAAAAGACCCCTATGTTCAGTAACCCTGCTGTGTTGAATGTAATTGCATTTTCGCTATTAAAGCACTGATCCCACTGCACTGTAGAGTTTTATTCAATAGTTTTTCCCTCCCGTTAGACTGTAAGATTTATATAGCTAAGTATAAGCACTGTATCTTTTTTTTGGTGAGGAAGATTGTCACTGAGCTAACATCTGTGCCAATCTTCCTTTATTTTGTATGTAGGACACTCCCACAGCATGGCTTGATGAGCTGTGTGTAGGTCTGTGCCTAGGGTCTGGGCCTGCGAACCCTGGGCTGCCAAAGCAGAGTGAGCAAACTTAACTCCTATGCCACCAGGCAATCCCAAAAGACTGTGCTTTTTTCATCATTGTATCATCTGCACTCAGAACAGTGCCTGGAATAGTAGTAAGAGATCACTAAATATTTATCATATAAATGAATCAACTTTTGCTAAGTATCTATGTAGGCCTGCCTACATATATATACATTTTGGTAAAGACAGAACTTTGTGATTACACAGAAAAATTTAATCAGGGGCTGGCCCTGTGGTCGAGTGGTTAAGTTTGCATGCTCTGCTTCGGTGGCCCAGGGTTTTGCTGGTTTGGATCCTTGGCACAGACATGGCACTGCTCATCAGGCCATGCTGAGGCGGCATCCCACATGCCACAGCTAGTCGGGTCCACAACTAAAAACACACAACTATGTACAGGGGGGCTTTGGGGAGAAAAAGGAAAAATAAAATCTTTAAAAAAAAATTTAATCAGTATGATGTTCTTATTGATTTGCCCTAAAATTTTAGCAGCATCTTTCTTTGCAAAAGGTATGTTGCTATTTTAATTAACAACTACTTTACAAGTTAGTTTTATAATGAGCACCTAGTAAGTAATACACAGAAAAAATTGGACAAGTGATTTTTTTCTTTTAAAAGATCTTTTATTATGGAAAATTTCAAACAGGCATAAGTAAAGGGAATAATAATAATAATCCCCAATGCAGCTATCATCTGCCCTCAAGAATTCCAACATGGCCAATTTTGTTTCATCCACGACACCACCCACTCGTCTGACCCTAGCTGTGGGTCACCCTAGTGGCCAGGAGTGGGACAGTGATGTGACTCCACTGGTAGGGACCCGTGAGCTTTGTGTGGACGTATTTTTTTTTCTCAGAGACCCACTTTATTCAGTTCTGCACATATGGGGACACTGGTACCCACCCACCTGTGTATCACTCTGTGGAGAATAAAGCACTCTATGTACACAGCCAAAAGCTGCACTGCACTGCCTGTGCTGGACCCCGGGTGTGGTTGTCCTCAGCTCCTTGCCCCTCCAAGGTGCCTGGAAGGGACAAGCGAGGACCTGCCCAACATCAACACAAACAAGGAAATAAACAGGTCTTGGGGGAGCCAATGCTTGGGGCACTGCTCCCTGCTTCCTTCCTCCTAACTTTGGAAACCAACAGTACAGAAAAGCAGTAAGCTGCAAGGCGGTCTCTTCCATGGCTGCGATCCCAGGGCTGCTGCTCAACAAAGAGGGGGCACAGAGTAGGGTGTTTTAAAATGAATCCAGACCCCATAGTATTTCATTGTCACAAGGATTTTAAAAACAGTCTTTGCGTAACAATACTTTAGAATTTACAAAGCAAATATATCCACATTATCTCTTCCAATTCTCATACCCCACTCTTCCACTTTTCTGAAAAGGAAGGTTTCGGAATTAAATGACTGTTCTTTGGTCACACTCCTAGTATGCAGTGTATATTGAACTCATTCCTTTTTTTCTTTGTTAACATCAACTTTAATGCTTAGCCCAGTGCATATTAAGGCCACTTCAAGCTGAGAGTAGGAAACTGGTTGCCCTTTAACCATACTCCTAATTTTTACATCTCCTGAGACCAGGCAGCAAGCAGGACACGAGTCTGTAGCCCCCTCCATGGTGGCAGTTCCCATAGCGGATAATCAGCACCGGTCTTCCCTTCCAAAAAGCCAGTGGCTGCAGCTAGGGACACACAGCTCCTGGCTTCAGACACATACTCTATTCGTGCTGCATTCAAATACCATGTCTTTTTACCCAGTGATAAGAAAAAAACAGAAACTTAATCATCTAAAGATACCTTATGCCTTACTGGTAAGGTAAGCAGCAGGCTGAATCCAAATTGCTGGGCTCCAACAGAACTGGCGCCCAAGGGATCTACACAGGAACATACCACTTTTCTCCAAAATTAGACTTTCTCAAGAGGTGAGACTATGTTCTCATATAAATAGGTAAAATGTTGACACGAATTCTCTTAAAGGAAAAGTGGACTATAATAAGGCAGTTTCATCAGGAAACTGCGCTCTCTGCTGGACTCTCCGCTTCAGCTGTCCGGAGCATTTAGCCTCACCGCTCTCACTTCTACTGTTAACATGAAGATCAAATTATAATAACATGGCAACAATAATATGCAACAGCGACCACCAGGCTGTGTCAGGCATTGTGCTTAAGTGATTGACGTCCTTAATCCTCCAAAGGCCCCTCCGAGGTAAGCATCTTTATTCCCATTTTCAAGACAAGCACACTGAGATTCAGAGAAGTAGTCACACGCCAGTTGGTGGCTGACCTGAGACTGGAATGGGGATGATTGCTTCCAGTGCTCTTCTACACCACGATGGTCGAAAAAGCCATGAAATGCAGCGAAAATACAAAGATCTGGGGCCGCAACTTCAGTGAACCACAAAATAGCCAGCGCTTGAAGATGCGAGGAGAAGCGGCCGCGCGTGGAAACCCGCGGGTCTGCGGCGCCGGAAGTCGGGCTGCGGCCTCGGGCCCTGGCGCCGGAAGTGGCTCGCCAGCGCCGCCGCCTGCTCTTCTGGGAGAAAGGCGCTCCCGGGTTTGAGCTGCCGGGCGGCGAGGCCACGAGGTTTTCTGAGCCGGCTTGCAAACGCGTGTGCGAGTCAAGATGTCGCACCCGTCCCCCCAAGCGAAGCCCTCCAACCCCAGTAACCCCCGAGTCTTCTTTGACGTGGACATCGGAGGGGAGCGAGGTGAGCGGAGTCTGGTGCTCGCGGAGTGGCCCGGAGGAGGCTGGGCTTCTCAGGATTCGGGGGACCCTGAGGGTGGGGCGCGGTTCGGCCCAGGGGCTGCTCAGTGACGCGGAGGGGGATGGCTGCCCAGACTGGATCGCGGGGACAAGCCCAGACCTCCGGGGCTGGGTCGAGCTCCCGCCCTTGTACCAATGCTGTCGGTCGCGCGGAAGTTTCTGGAAATTTCTGGTACGGGGAATTGTGACGGCCTTTAGGTTTCTCTTTCCTGATTTGGTTGCACCTCCTCGCCACCTTGCACCATCAAGTTGACCTAAAATAAGATAATTTTACGTTTGCAGTAGGACATTCAGAAACCCCCGGGGATATGCGTCTGTTGGGCTGTAGTCAGGCCATGTCTTTTGCCATGCGAGCTACATCAGCAATTGCTATGTTAGTTATAAATGAAAGTGGCTTTTGCTTATTGCTTTTTCCTTGTTATTGATTCTTAACTTAGAGGTCAAGTCAGATTGGTGAACACTGTCTCTGTTTTGGCCTTGGGGAAAATGAGCTTGGTGTAGCAATGCGGTTACCTAGGTTACAGTCGCAGCTCAGAAGCCGATAAAGTCTTGTGAATTAGCATGTTGCTTTGCAACTGAATTGCTCTTATTCTGTAACGTGTTTGAATGGCTGGCCAGGCAGTGTGTTAGATTGTATACACTACCGGACACATCGGGATTCCGGGACCCCGTGGATGGTTATGGATACACACACACATATGTACATTCAATTTATTTTGAAACTAGTGCCAGGTTTATTTTTACTTGCCTTGGGAATTGTTTAGAATGGGAACTTTTTCAGCTTTTGCTTCAGAGGCAGCTCTAGGCAGGTTCCACAGAGCACAGAGGCTACAGCTATATGTAAAACTCGGGCAACCTGACCACTGAAAGGATATTTAATATTCTTCTATTAGTTCCTTGGTGATTGGAAATGCTGAATACATATCAAAGAAATTACTCAGAATTTGAAAGCCATTTGTACTTCATGGTTTCCCTTATATGATGCTAATCTGCTGGCTACTGTATTTATGATCCTTTGTAACATGTAGAAAAGTAATTGTTTCAAATTCATTTAGATACGTGATACTTTACCTTAGGTAGACTAAATTTGAATATTAGAAAAATGACAAAAAAGGGAACTTGGTTATCTCAGTCACTATAATTTTACCAACTGTCCTTTTATCATTTGCCTATTTGGTGGCTTGTTTTGCATACTGACACAATTTCATTTTTTCTTTTAGTTGGTCGAATTGTCTTAGAATTGTTTGCAGATATTGTACCCAAAACTGCAGAAAATTTTCGTGCATTGTGTACGGGAGAAAAAGGCATTGGACCCACCACTGGGAAACCTCTCCATTTCAAAGGATGCCCTTTCCATCGAAGTATGTGTAAATTTTTTGAATCTGATTAATACAGATAATCTAATCCTGTTCTGTAGGAGTTAGAGAAGAAAACACTAAGCAAGGGATGAAAGTTAAAAATTTGTATTAGTTTCCAAGAGGATGCTTTGACATCTGAGGTGATAGCTCAGTTTCATAAAAGTTGGGCTGTGAAAAGTGGAATTAATTATGGGAAGGTCCTAAGGTATATTTATAGAGAAATGGACCACCCTAGTTTCACCAGTCCTCTAACTCTTCAGTCTAATATGATTAGATTGAGAAAGAAGGCTGTGGCCGGGATAGTTAAGTAGACCTTAGGTAACTTGACTGCCAGGTGACAAAAAAGTTATATCTACTACTTGGACAGGATTGTTTGGGAAGATTGCTGCCTATTTAAAGATTCAGAGTCTTGGACACCGTTGTGTGATGTGTGATTAAAAGATGACATGTCATACTACGTATTGCACTTTGTAATCATACCTTTTTTTAGTGATTTGATGGTTCCCTCAATAGACTGCAGGCTCCATGAGTTCAGGAACTATATCTTCTTAGTATTTTGTCTTGAGCATCTAATATAGTTATTAATAGGCACTCAATAAATTTTCTTAGGGAATAAACTAATAAGCTAAACTATAGTCATATGAATAGTTAACATTAAAAAAAACTTAAGAAAAAATTAACAAGGGTTGGCATCATGGCCAGGTGGTTGGGTTCACGCACTTCACTTTGGCAGTCCAGGGTTTCGATGGTTTGGATCCTAGGTGTGCACCTACACACCTCTCATCCAGCCATGCTGAGATGGTGTCCCACATCACAGAACCAGAAGGACCTACAACTAGAATATACAACTATGTACTGGGGGGTTTTGGGGGGGAGAAGAAGAAAAAAAGGAAGATTGGTAACAGATGTTAGCTCAGGTGCAATCTTTAAAAAAAAAGGAAAAAAATTAACATTGATTTCTGAATATTTAAACTATTGATTTACTTTCATGTTTAATAAAATACCAAAATATTCTAATAGTGTATGTGGAAAAGAGTTAGCATAGCAGGCCTGAGCCTGCTCATTAGAAAGATCTGCTTGCAGGGGTGGCCATTAGCTGGAATCTGGGAACGTGGCCCTTGAACCATTCCCTAAATCAGAAGGGTGGTTTACTATGCCCAGACTATTTGTACAAACAGTTTGATTTATGCTGAACACCTGCTTTCCTTTTGGGAGTCTGGAATTTTGGTACATGCTAGGCAGAGTGCCTGTACGATCGGGCCCAGTAAAAACCTTGGGTGCCGAGTCTCTAATGGGCTTTCCTGGGCACAATTATCATAGACATGTTGCTGCTGCTTTGCTGGGAGAAGGGTGTGCTCTGTGACCTTTCATGGGAGGGAGAGAGCATAAGGAAGCCTGCACATGGATTCTTCCAGACTCTGCCTCTGTCTTTTTCTTTTATCACCCAGCTGTGTATCCTTATTCTATCACTGTAAGACAATTAAATGTTGAGTCCTGGTATCCTAGGGAATTTCTGAACTTGGGAGTGGTCTTTGGAACCCTTGACACCAAGTGATAATATTTGCTGAAGTACTTCCTAGGGTATAACGAATGTACTGGGAATAATTGACCTTTATTCAATAGACATTATTGAGTAACTCCTATGTGCCCAGCCATGCCCATGGTTACAGGATGAAAAACAGAGTGCTCTACATAAGGAGTTAATTGTTAAGAGATGGATCATTATGATAATACATTCATATGTTAGAAAATGGAGGTAGAATCGAGATACTATGGGAGAAAAATTAGGAGATCCAACTTTGGAGTCTCTGACAGTTTTGTAGGCAAGATGCCATTTGAACTAATTGTTTGAGTGTTAGTGGGGGATCAGGCAGTAAAAGTAGTTTGGACTCAGATTGTGAAAAGCCTTTGAAGAGTTTGGCATTGTTGTGGTGACAGGTGGGGAGAGACGGGAGAGTGACATGACTGGACTCATGTTTTAGGAAGTTGTCTTTCTTATTACGTATTGATAAGTTAACATTGCTGAAGTCATCCATATCTTAGTTTTTAATAGCTATTTTCCTGTTTTTTAGTTATTAAGAAATTTATGATTCAGGGTGGAGACTTCTCAAATCAGAATGGGACAGGTGGAGAAAGTATTTATGGTGAAAAATTTGAAGATGAAAATTTCTATTACAAGGTAAAGTAGACCAAAATGCATGCTCATTGCTGATTAAAAAAGGTTGTTATATGCCTGGGATACTTGTTGGATTACAACACCAGTAAATGTCTCAGGTTTGCTTAGATTCTCCTTTGCTTTTAGAAGGTATCATATTTGTAAATATGCATCTTTAATATGGAAAAATTTCAGTAAGGATTTTATTTGGCAAAAATATGATAATTATTTCAGTGTGATCCAGGTTTACATGCTTTAGGAAAGCCAATGAGTTTTTAAGTGCGGTCACCATGTGGCAAACTGTTTCCAGGAAAAGTGTTCTCATCAGAAATTTGGTAACTTGTGAATCTTTATACTTGAATTTGGAGAACAACAAAACCATCACTAATATGCAGGATGTCAGGGCATTTGCAAACTAATGGATATAATTAATGTTCAGGCTCCTGAAGGACATTAGTAGCCTGTGCCTTTGTACCTTCGTTCTCCCAAGATGTAATTGGGTTATATTGCATCATTCAAGTTACATGTCAAATGGACATGTAAGGACAAAAGTAAAGTGATAATCTTTGGAAATGAGGAATATGAGCAAAGTAATTAGGATAATTTGAAAGGAAAATATTATCAGTCTTTTAAACAGCATTTATTGATTACAAGTATATATTTAGTACTGTCACTGGCACCAAAGGGTTTTTAAAAATGAAAAGCTTTCTTGACAAGGAATTTATGATCTTACCTGGGAAGAGAAGATTAAAACATGGGACAAGTGAAGAAGAAGAGTATTCAAATAACTGCTAAATTGATTGATAATTTCTGTATATACTATAGCAGAAAGGTTTGCTTTATATGGTTCAGATTATTGGGGAAGACATTGAGGAAGAATGCATACTTAAGCTGGGCACACTGGGCCTCACAAGGTGGCTGAGATTTGGTTAGACAGGAACTAAATTACAAATGCCGTTTTGGAGGAGGAATGTGAATGAGGAAAGACAAAGGCAGTAGGAGGCTGAGGAAATAAAGTTAATATTCTATTTAATATTGTGGGAAAAGCAGCAAACTTTTAGAAAGGAAAAAAGGACGCTACCAGAAGGATTGAAAATTAACATTATGTGATGACCCCATTGATCAAAAGAAAGGACACATAGTGCTTGCCTTCTACAAACTTGGTGGCCTTGAAAGCTGAATTAGACTTAGATTGGAGGGGTAAAAGGCATTTTAAGTGGGAAGACTAACATAGAGTTAGAATGCATGTCTCAGGGAGGAGTAAATTTAGAAAGCCTGAGGATAAAGTGGAAAGATGAAGAAATTGGATTTCACAGAACCTTTGAACAGGTTGATGCCAACATCAAAATTTGATTTCACGATGTATGCAGCGCTTTCTCTGGACATTCTCTGAAGAATTGATTTACTTGAGATGAAAGCCATAATATTTGGATTCTTTTGAGATTAGGAAAGTATCTAACTGAATGGCCTGTCTAAATTAAATACCCAGTCACTGTTTCCAGTTATCAGTATGTAAAGGAAGAATCATAATGTAGGCCCATAAAAATGGGAAGACTGTTCAGGTCTTCTCAGAAAAAAGAGCATCCATTATAAAAAAGGGCAAAGTATAATTACTAGCTGGTTAAGATTCGGTGCTCTCACCCGTATGGCTGGATTTGTTTCCTGGGCAGGGAGCCACACCGCCCATCTGTGGGCCGTCATGCTGTGGTGGCTGTATGCTGCTGTGATGCTGAAAGCTGTGCCACCGGTATTTAAGTACCAGCAGGGTCATCCATGGTGGACAGGTTTCAGCGAGCTTCCAGATTAAGACAAACTAACAAGAAGGACCTGGCCGCTCACTTTCAAAAAAACTGGCCATGAAAACCGTCTGAATAGCAGCAGAGCATTGTCTGATACAGCGCTGGCAGATAAGATGGTGCAGAAAGACTGGGCAGGGTTCCACTCTGCTCTACACAGGGTCACTAGGAGTTGGAATCAACTTGACGGCACTAACAACATTAATTACTACATTTCCTTAATGCAGCATCTTCACCTTAAATATGAAGTATGAGCATTTCTCAATATGGTCAGTTTAGAAATAACACCACCACTCTGCTGTTTTTGTTATTTTATTTGGTTTCATAAGCTTTTCTTAAAGTCTAAAAGTGATTAAGTACCTCACGTTTTGTGAATTAAAGGCTGCAATTTATACAAAGTAAAATTACACTACATTGTTTGACCTAAATGGTATTGCAGTCCACCCTAGTTTTATGTGAATGGTCAGTAAAAAACAGTTCAGACCAGTACCTGTAACCTTGGTTGTCTTAATAATTTTTATTTCTACAGCATGATCAGGAGGGTTTATTGAGCATGGCAAATGCAGGCCGCAATACAAATGGTTCTCAGTTCTTTATCACAACGGTTCCAACTCCTCATTTGGATGGGAAACATGTGGTGTTTGGCCAAGTAATTAAAGGAATGGGTGTGGCAAGGATACTGGAAAATGTAGAAGTGAAAGGTGAAAAACCTGCCAAAGTAAGTAAAAAGTTATACTGAAATACACTTATTGTCTTATTATCTTTAATACACTTAAAGAAATGTAAGTAAAAAGATCATATTATTATCTGGAAAACGTTAGGATAATTTTTTTCTACCACTTTTTCTTTGAAACTGGTTTCCGCAATGGGGAAGATTAGGGCAATTTAAAAGGAGATATTTATTATCTCAACTTCATTCTTGGTGATTTTTGGTACGTTACTTAAGTCTTCCTGTGCCTGCAAAACTGAGTCAGTGTGTACATGGTAGAAAGAGGACAGAAAACCAAGAATCCTGTCCAGACTCTGCCATTTAACTGGTGGTTTGGCCTTGATCTTGTTATTTAACTTTTCTTGGCCTGTTTCCTCATCCATATATAAATTGCTTAAGAGTTTAGGCCAGATTATATAACTAAAGATCCTTGTGTTAAATGTCTGTGAATCAGAATGACTGTACTACTCCTCAGCCTAATCGGCAGGGTTGTGAGTGGGACTGGAACTCAAATACCTGCGGGAGGTAGGCTGTCACTCAGCGTAGGAAGGACAGTAGTAAATTGACAGCACATGTCCCACCTAAAGAAAATTACATAGAGAATGATGCAGTTTTCACTTTACTCTCTGCCCATTGAGCTGCTGAGTAGCAATAATATACTTCTGTAAAATAGTGACATTGTATTATTTGGAATGTATATAAAGGGCATTATTGTAATTAGAGCAGATAGCTGAAGGCTCCTAATATCAGTCTGTAAGTTTAGAAGTGACTTGGACAGTGTTGCACGGGACTTGGCAGCTGAATTTTAAACCTAGACTTTTTTTTAATCTCTCAACATGGTAGTGCACTTCTACAGTTTGGGATTATTTTTACAGTTGTGCGTTATTGCAGAATGCGGAGAATTAAAGGAAGGGGATGATTGGGGAATATTCCCAAAAGATGGTTCTGGTGACAGTCATCCAGATTTCCCCGAGGATGCAGATATAGACTTAAAAGATGTGAGTACTTTCAGATTAATCAAACTTTAATTACTTAAATTACTAAAAATGATTAATACTGAATTTTGAGCTTCTTATATCTGTCTTAATGCTAGAACTTAGCACTAAAGTATGTTACTAAAATTCAACGTATTTGTATTCTTTCTTTTATACAGATAGATAAAATTTTATTAATAACAGAAGACTTAAAAAACATTGGAAATACTTTTTTCAAATCCCAGAACTGGGAGATGGCCATTAAAAAATACACGAAAGTTTTAAGGTAATAAAATATTTTTAGTAAATTACTTTTAAGAACTTATAAATTGAATTATAAAGTGAAATTCAGAGTTGTTTATTCTATTTTTCGCAAATTACTTGCAGAGTAACCAGGTGTGTTGAAATAGTTGCATTTCTTTAGTTGCTTCCACCTTTTTATTTTGAAAAATTTCAAAATACAGAAAAGTTGAAAGAATAGTAAATGAACACTCATGTACCTTTACCTGCATTCACCTATTTTTAACATTTGTTATATTTGTTTTTGCAGAATTGTCTTGAAAGGAAGTTGCAGATACCTTGACACTTTACCCCTAGATATTTTAGCAAGTATTTCCTAAGAAACAAGGACTACTTCTGGATAACTTCAGTACCATTAAAATACTCCCAGGGGGCTGGCCTGGTGGTGTAGTGGTTAAGTTTGTACACTCCACTTCAGCGGCCCAGGGTTTGCAGGTTTGGATCCTGGGTGCAGACCTACACACTGATCATCAATGCTATGGTGGCGTCCCAGATATAAAATAGAAGAAGATTGGCACAGATGTTAGCTCAGTGACAATCTTCCTCAAGCAAAAAGAGGGAGATTGGCAACAGATGTTAGCTCAGGGCTGATCTTCCTCACCAAAATAAATAAAATACTCCCAAAATAACATTGATACAATATTATCTAATATGTAATCTATAATAGAATTTCACCATTGTTTCAATTTTTTACTTTAGAGTCCAAACCAAGATCATGCATGGTATCATTTGGTTTTATGTCTCTAGTCTCTAATTTTTAACAGTCCCTACTCTTATGTTTTTTATAGTCACTTGCATTTTGTGGAGTCTAAGTCAGGTATATAGAATACCATCTGGATTTGTTTGATTGCTTTCTTAAGATTAGTTTGAGATTAAATATTTTGGCAAGAGGACCTAGGTAGGTGATCTTATATATTTCCTACAATATCATATCCTGAAGGCACATGTCACTTTGGCCTGTTTTGAGTTTTGGCACTCGGTAAAGTGGTGTCAGCCAGATGTCTCTGTTGTCAAAGCACCTTTTCCCCTTTGTAAATAATTAAGAAGTACTCTGTGAGATGATACTGTGAGATTATGCGAATATCCAGTTTCTAACCTTACACTCAGTGGTTTCAGCATCATTGAAGACCCTTGCCTGAATTAGTTATTACATTGATGGTTACAGAACTGTGGTTTTCTAATTTTATCATTCATTCTGCAGTTACTAGCAGGCATTCTTGTTTGAAAGAGCCTCCCCACACTCCTTTCCTCTTTTACTATCATTATAGACCTGTGAATTTTTTTCAGTTTAACCTATTATACCGTTACCATCATTCTTTTTGATGCTCAAAGGGTTCCAGATTTTTGTCCAGTAGAAGCCCCCTTATATCCTTTTGACATATTCCTATTATCTGTGAGCACTTGCTTTCTGGCACAAGATGTTCCAGGCTCATCTTATACTTCACCTTGTTTCCAGATCTGGTATCAGCAACTTCACTAAGGAGTCTTGATTCTTTTCAGTGAGGATAGACTTTAGAAACCAAATTCTGGGTGCCAAATGTGCTCATTGTTTCTGGGACCTTTTCAATGCACAGAGCCAGGAACTACAGTCTTGGGTCAATTAACAATGGGGATACGTTCTGAGAAATGCATCGTTAACTGATTTCGTCAATTGAGTGAACATCATAGAGTATACTTAGGCAAACCTAGATAGTATAATCTACTACACATCTAGGCTATATGGTGCTTATCTTAATGGGACCGTTGTTGTACATGCAGTCCATCACTGACCAAAACTTTGTTATGCGGCACATGACTGACTGTTAAAACACAATTCAAAACCAACGCTGCAGGGTTCTTCACCTGTGCCCTCTTCCCTCGATGAGAACCTTGGTTTCAGACATAGTTACACTGGAAAGTACATAATGGGGACCTGAGTTTAAAGATAGAAAAGTGTTAATAGTGCATAATTATCTTTATATTTGGGATTATTCTTTGATTATTCTTATTATTGGCCTCTTTGAACACTTTGGGGGAAAAAAGTTGGGAAAAATAAATCTTCCAAAGAAAAATAAGTATTTAATAAAAAGATTGTGTCCATTAAGAATATTAATATTAGCATTTGATGAGCTTTTTGTACCAGAAATGACATAACACTTTTTGACAAAGTTGAAGAAGTAGAGTCTTGTTTATGTTGCATTCCATATGACTTTTATTAATGTGTTCTCCAGATATGTAGAATGTTCAAAGGCTGTTATTGAGAAAGCAGATGGATCCAGGCTGCAACCAGTAGCTTTAAGCTGTGTATTGAACATTGGTGCTTGTAAACTGAAGATGTCAAATTGGCAGGGAGCTATTGACAGTTGTTTGGAGGTGAGTCTGTTTGATGTTGAACTTTCTAAAGGAGTTGGGTTATGATTTATCAACTTGAACAAAATGTATATATTATATACATTAATATATCTTATGACATAGGACCTAACAAGACTAGATGAAACATAATTTAAGTCATCTTATTTCTCTGTTTACAACATTATGTCACTTATTATCTGTGAAGTTACTTTTTCTTTTTTCCTCCAAGCACATATATCAGCTCATTTATTCATTTAACATATTGAGCATCTGTTATGTGCTAGGCATTGGAAGACAAAGCCAGGACTGATTAAGAATGTGGGTTGTGGAGTCAGACATGTTTTTTAATTAGACTTCTGTCACTTACTAGACTCATGCCTTCAAGGAACTTTTTATTTGGTGGAAGAGGGAGTCAATTTTAATTTAGGGTCACCAGGACTTATATAGGGAGATTGGGTACTGTTGGAACATACGGAAAGGTCACCTGTCTTTATGGGGGCATCCAGGAATACTCACTGATAAAGCTAGAAAGGTTGGCAGCATTACCTTCCTCAGATAGAGCAATTATCACTCTCGTGCTATTGTATAGTTTGAAAAAATTTCCAAATTAAACAATATATTTTAGACCACCCCCAGTAATTTTTATGGGTATTGCTTAGTAAGCTATGTGCATGGATCAGCTAGCCCAGAGCAAGTAGAAATAAAATGAGGTCCTAATTTGGTAGGGTAGGTGGAATAAGGGATGTGAATATATTTAGAAGGGAGCATACAACAGAGGGAAAATGTTATCAAAGGAGATTGGTCTTCACTCTAGATCTCTTTTTGCCCTTTGTGAGCCAGACAGTATACCCTTTTCAGTAAAGTCTGAGTATTGATCTTTAAAACATGTTAACAAAATATAGTATTTTTAGAATGTTTGTTTCAGAACAGAGACCTGTTAAAAGTTACTCAGGCTCCTTAAAAAAACCCTTAGATTTCAAGTAAGAGTGTATACTAATTTTTATTCAAAATGTTTTTTATCATCAGTTAGGACCCAGTCAGGAGATAGAAACCACATAGTAATTTCAACACAGTTTACTATAAAAGAATATCTAAGATGCGATTGGAATAATGAGGGATTGGCTGGTAAGAGAAGTCTAAAGAATATGGGAATAGCAGATATATAAAATACAGGGGCAGCTGCTCCCTCTAGGCTGACATGGAACCCCAAGGGAAGAGGCACCTCTCCTGGCCCCTGGACTGGGATCCAGGCCTCATTGGAGAAGGCGTGGCTGTGACTCACTGGGTGGTAGAGTAGTTCATTGGGTACCATCCTTGTGGGATTCACTGGAGTGCCTGGGGAAGTTGCCTGCTGGGAGCTGCTTTGTGCTGTTGACCAAGCTCACTGCAGGAGCCTGATGAGAGGAGCACACTAGAACCTGGAAGAGACATCTTTCTCTTCTATATCCATTTAGTGCCCTCTACTGACAAAACATTGTGCTGGCTGGCAGAGGAGAGATTTTACAGGGTCCAGCTCCATTATCACAGTGGTGAAGAGTTGATTTGGAGCTGACAGGCAATATGTTGAGATCTAGCATATATATTTAATACTTAATATTTAGATAAAAATACTAATTTTATAACTTTTTGTAGGCTCTTAAAATAGACCCATCAAATACCAAAGCACTGTACCGTAGAGCTCAAGGATGGCAAGGATTAAAAGAATACGATCAAGCATTGGTAAAATTTTGTTTTAAATTTTAATTTTTTTAAATGGACAACTACCTTCATAAATCATACATCTAATATTTCATTAAATATTTTTTACAATTAAAGGCTGATCTTAAGAAAGCTCAGGAGATAGCACCAGAAGATAAAGGTAAGTTGGCAGTTTTTGTAGTGAAAGTTCATTTTGTCCTTTAAGAATTTATTCTTATGAATCATTGTACCCTACTGATTAACAGATGTTACAGAATGCCTGTTATTGGGCCAGGCACTGATCATACTACAGTGAACAAGATAGTCAAGGTCCCTGCCCTCAAAGAGCTTACATTCTAGTCCTTCTCCAGAATACTAATTTTCACATAACTGAATACTATTTGTTCTGTTGTATCACTTGAGATCTGGTTCTTATTACCATAATTCTAGTTGAAAGCACAGCACTAAAAGATACAGTATTTATGGTGAATTTAATATTTGGGACCATTCTTTAAGATGAATCTGGCCATAACTTAAGTATTCTAGCTACTGTGTAAGGAAAGCTTTGGAAAGCTGTGACAAAAATAAGTTTGTTTTTCAAATAAACCAACTACGAGTAGTGATACTAGATCTAGATATTAAAATATATTTTTGCTCTCTTATTGCTGGTCAAACAAGGGAGGCACTTAACTGCCCTTTCTGATGGAAGAGGGAGAAGGCAAATCTGTTTAATTCAATTAGAGTTCTCTGAATTGACAGTCTTCTAAAATTATGCTTCATGATTTTTGTGTTTGTGCAATTGTTTTCTCAGTTAAGTTTTCTGTTAATAGGGCTGAGTTACTCTCTGGAGAAGAAAAGTTTTATCAAGGGGTAGAGAACTATCATACTTAGACATTTGTTGGTCAACCTAATTTTTTGGATGTTTTGAGAAATAACTCATATTACATATTTATTTTGCAGCTATCCAGGCAGAATTGCTGAAAGTCAAACAAAAGATAAAGGCACAGAAAGATAAAGAGAAGGCAGCATATGCAAAAATGTTTGCTTAGTAAGGATTCAGCTTTGCTTAAATATTATGCATTGATTGTATAAAGGCAATAAGAAAATGTAAGGGTTTTGTCTATTATATAAACGATCCCTAATGTGTTTCCTTTGCTACTTCAGTTCCCCGTTGTTTACATCTTAGGAATACTGATATGGGTTCACTCTTATTAAACAGTGTTACAAAATACAGTGAAGCTGATTTTTTTAAATGGCTGTCTGTATTATTCACAAAGAAGAATGGTGTCCAACCTATTTTTAAACTCCTAAAGACATCTTGTTGAATAAACAGATGAAAGCATAAGTTTGTGTTGTTTCCCTCAACTCTTTGATGTATTTTTCTGTTTTTGGTTTGTGCTGGTGTTCTGTACTTACAGATATTACAGATACTCATGTTCTGGGGTCGGCAAACTTTTTCTAAAAGGCTAGAGAGTAAATATGTTGGGCTTTATGGACCATTATAATCTGTCATAACTACTCAGTTCTGCACTTGTAGCTCAGAGGTAGCCACAGACAATATGTAAACCAACAGGCATTGCTGTGTTCCAGTAAATAATAAGTGGTGGGCTGGATGCCAACCTCTGGTTTAGAATATACATTTATTTTTATACTTAAAGTATTGAATTTGATGAGTCAACATATACGATTAAGGCCCAAAAGTGCATTTTGCTCTTCATACTAAATGTCTGAAGAATTGAAGAGGGAAATATATGCTATATCACATATAAAGTTTTAAGAGAAATATTCATAATTTTTTATGGGACAGTTTTAGGTTATAGTATAAAATTTTTATTTCACTGATTATTTTATTAACCTTCTGATCAATAATATGCTGTAAGATATTTTGACACTTGTTAACTTCTAAATTTTAAAGTGAGCTTACCATACATTTTAAAGAAACTGGCTATCAAATGTGCCTGCAGACGAAATCAGTTGCAGTTTACATTCCATTGTAAGCAGGTCCTCCACCACCTTCGGGTACCACCCAGTTAATATTCTGGCTTGGATCTTTAATATCACATGTTTTACAGTGCACACAGTTCTGAGCATTTATCTGTAACCGAAATCCGTCACCTTGTTCCAAAGGTACAAATTCATAAACTCCTGTAAGGAAAGATATACAATATTGTGAAGCACCTAACTTTTTAAATTCAAAAGAATAACTGAAGTTCTGGAAACAGTAGCTACAGAAATCCTGAAGGTTTGTTTTCTGAATGTTTACCCATAAAGAATATTATGAAGGTTTTAGTGTGTGCTATTGCTGTTAGTGTAAATTAAATACAGCTAAAAGCAGAAGGTATAGCACTATTTGGCTGAGTTAGTCTTACTAACAAGGGAACTCAACAGTTAGCAGTCTGAGTTCCAGTTTTATATGCAGATGTGTATTATAGCTGAACACACAAATTAGATCCAGTCCTTACCCTCAGGAGTTTGTAACCTACTGTGATGACAGAAACGATTAAAAAAAGTCAAAGACAGTCAAGTCCCTGCTGTCCAAGAGCTTACGTTCTCGTCCTTCTCCAGAATGTACTAATTTTCACATTTCTGAATATTATTCTACCATATCATTTGAGACCTGGTTCTTATTCTGATTCTAGTTGAAAGCTTAGCATCACAAGATAACAGTATTCATGATGAATTTAAAGTTTTGGACCATTTCCTTGAGCTAACCGTGGCTATAGCCTAGTATTTTAGTATATATACATACATACCATATATTTATATCTGTGTGTGTTTATATATATGAGCAGCCATGACAGAAATGAATTTTTAAAGTCATGTAAACATTGAAAGGTATTCTTTGGTGTTTCATAATCCTTAGCTTGGTCCAAGGGTAGACAGAAAGGCTTTTTTTGAGAAATGTCATCTGAACTAGTCTTAACAAAAATTCTCTATTTTAACATTGCTAAAGAACTATAAAAATAATCAGTTTCTAGGGGGGCTGGCCCTGTGGCTGAGTGGTTAAGTTGGCACGCTCCACTGCGGCGGCCCAGAGTTTCGCCAGTTCGAATCCTGGGTACGGACATGGCACTACTCATCAGGCCATGCTGAGGTGGCATCCCACATGCCACAACTAGGAGGACCCACAACTAAAAATCCACAACTATGTACTAGGGGGCTTTGGGAGAAAAAGGAAAAATAAAATCTTTAAAAAAAAAAAATAATGAGTTTCTAAAGGAAGCTGGATATGAGGCATTTAAAATTTATAAGCAAGGGACAGAGATATAGAAATGCCTTAAAATAATGGAAGCATATTTCTAACATGTTTAAAACAAGTATTTGTTATTTTAAGAGTGGATGGAAATCACATTACTGACCTGCAGGGCAGAATCGCTGCTCGGGCCCATCATATATTGAGAGATTTCTGTTTACAGGTATACTGTCATCCTTTAAGGTTAAATGTGCTGGCTGGTCATGTTCATGATTAGTACCACTCAGAGCCACAGATGACAAAAGGTCAAAGCTGATCTGTCCATCGGGTTTTGGATACTCAATAGGTGTGCAATCCTTGGCTGGTTTGAGCTGATCAGAGTCAGACCCTTCAAAAGTTTTGAAGATTCTTAATTAAAATATAATACTAGCTTTAGTTTCTTAAACATTTTTCTAAAAACTTAGAAATATACCAAAGAAATAAGACCTGAGCCCTCTTAAAATAACAATATGCTGCTCTCTTAAAGATACTGAATTTATCATTTCTCTAAAAAGGTTTAAAACAAAGTAAAAAAGTTCACTTTCTCCACGAATTAATGAATTCCATTCATGAATTTTTAATGATTATAACATTCATATTATCAAATGTGTTTGGATTACCTTTATGTTTTAGAGTCCATGGCTCCATTCCTCTAAATATCCAGTAAAAAATTCCAGTGTAAATCATCCCTCCATACACACCCAGTATCCCATGGCAGGATGGCCTTATATTTCTAACAGTGTACAGCTCTTTCCACACCCAGGATTTCTTCAAATTGTCCTCATACTCAGTTACATGGAGTCCTTTTATTAAAAACATGAGATGTTAAGTATGAAATTGCCTCAAGGAGTATAAAATACTTTATCATCAAGGTATTTTGCTCCTGAAATATCTGATGAGTGAATCTTAGGTAATTTAAAAAAAAAAAGTCGTCATATAAGACCACACTGAAGAATCTTTCATGAATAAATGTTGGCATCTTCCAAAAAGATAACCACTTGATATATGTTGTTAACAGGCAATAAGGCATTTGATTTCTTATACAGGTAGCACGGAAAATTAGTTTCAAAATTCAGTGAACCTGAAAGGGAAGTTTAAAATAAAAAGTTGATGCTATCTATAAAAGTGAAAATTTTTATAATTGATCAATGAAACACTTTATCTGTTCGAGTTGAGTTGTGTCCCCCTAAAAAGATGTTTTGAAGTCCTAATCCCCAGTATCTCAGAATGGTTCAGAATAAGGTCACTGCAGATGTAATTAGTTAAGATGAGGTCATACTGGAGTAGACTGGGTCCTTAATCTAATGACTGGTGTCCCTATGAGACAGAAAACAACCAGGTGAAGACGGAGGCAGAGATTGGAGTTATTCTGCTACAAGCCAAGGGAATGCCTGGGTCTATCAGAAGCTGGGAGAGGCAAGAAAGGATGCACCCCTAGAGACTTCAGAGAGAGGATGGTCCTGCCAACACCTTGACTTTGAACTGCTAGCCTGCAGAAGTGAGAGTAAATTTCTGTGGTACTTTGTTGTGGCAGCCTAGGGAATTATAACAAGACCTAAAACTTGGTGCATGCATTTAATATTTAATGGGACAACTTGGTTCTTCTTAACTTTCTTGAATGCCACACTGACTACTATTTCCAGTCATTGTTTCCTGTTCTGGCTCCACTTCCCTTTCCTGCAGTCTTTAACCCTCAATCTAGTCTTTGGTGATCTACTAGCTCCAGTGTTATTTGTATGGTACTGTGTGTACAAGATACAGTGAAAGTATGGCTGGTGGTCCAACAAGGAAAGATGCTTGGCAAGAAAATTTGAAAAAACGTTCTGCCACTCAACTATTATATACCATCTTGCCCATTCTGTCCTCCCTGAAGTATCCTTTTGCCTTTTCTATGTTCTGCCTTATCTTCCTCTCTTATACCCAATGCCTCCATTTCTACAACAACATTTGAAGGCATCATCAGGTTGCATACTTCTAACTGGAGGAATATTTGTTATCTGGGATTCCAAGGAACAAGGCTTATTTATCAAATATCTACTGAGTTACTATAACGTGCCAAGTGTTTGGGATGTGTAGTGAACCTAAAGTCCCTGCTGTCGTGGAGTTTTCTATCCAAGAAACAAAGACAAAGTTGATAAGTAAATTATACAGTGTGCCAAAATGTGGAATATACTATGGAAAAAAAAAGTGCGTGGGTGGGGGGTGTCGGTTAGGAGTGCTCTGTGTGTGCGTGTTGCAAAATAACTGATATGGTCAAGGGAAGACCACTGTGAGGAAGTGATACTTAAGCAAAGGTGAAGGGAGCAAAGGAGTCGGGCATGAGCAAGGACCATGAGATGGGAACGCACCTGGCACGTTCCAGAAGCAGTGAAGCAGCCAGTGTGGCTAAAATGGAGAGTAAAAAGAGATGAAGTGGAGGGGTGAGGGAACTTTGACTTTCGAGAGTCACTAGAGGGTCTTTGTAGATTAAGGGTTTACTGAGGTGTAGTGCTAGCTGTCCCTCTCCAGGAGAAGGGTCAGATATATGCCTGTGCTTGCAAAGCCTGCTAAGGAACAGGTGCTGCTGGATTCTGCGTTCTGCAAAGCTAGTCTGTTTTCAGGCTGAAGATACTACAGTACTTGTGAGGTATCTTAGCATGTTTGTTACATGTATGCAACATACATGCAGCACTGTCAAACTTGAAATCATTTCTAAGTAGGTGGGACAGCACTGGTATTCTACTTTTGATGTGAATAAAACAGAACATTGCTATAAAAATCTATTATTGACAGTAGGGTCATGTAGCTTTCTTTGCACAGCACACATCTTAATGCTTTGTGTAAAGGGACAGATATACTCTCTTGCTCTCCTTTTTTTTTTTTGGTGAGGAAGATTGGCCCTGAGCTAACATCCGTTGCCAATCCTCCTCATTTTGCTTGAGGAAGATTGATGCTGAGCTAACATCTGTGCCGATCTTCCTCTGTTTTACGTGGGATGCTGCCACAGTGCAGCTTGATTAGCAGGGCTAGGTCTGTGTCTGGGATCAACCTGTGAACCTTGGGCTGCCAAAGGGGAGCATGTGAACTTAACCACTCCACCACCAGGGAAGCTCCAATATATATCTTTTAATGTCAGTTGAAATATACATAAAAAAGACCTGAAGATTTTTAATTGTATTTATCATCCTCTATCTATATACTGAGTATGGGCTTCTTTTTTTAATGTCTCAAGAATAACCTGACAATTTTCTATACTTTAAATAGGAAGTTCTTACCTGTTGTCTTTGATTGGAGGTTTTCACTAGTTAGTTGATTGAAAATAGATTCTGCTGCCAAAATTCCACTTTTCATTGCTGTGTGGGTACCTTTGATCTTGGGAACATTCATGAAACCAGGGCTACAACCAATTAGTAAACCGCCAGGAAAGGTGAGTTTTGGTATAGACTGAAGAAAAAAACATTCAGAGTGCATTTGTTAGCTCAAATTAAAGAAGCAAAACTGAATACTCCAAATTATAGCTTCTTAAAAATCTTCTAAAGCTACAGGGGAAAATTGAAAAAAACAAAACATGAATATGGTAAGGAAAAATCAGATCAAGGTCAGTTTTTCTCCCCCTCCCCTAAGAATGAGGATTAGGACTATTACTATTTTTTATTAAGACTTTTCTTCTCCCTCCCCATAACTGACCTACAAGAGACAGATTTAAGACCGGAGTGTTAACATATTTGAATAAAATTTATTTATACATATCCATTTATAGTTAAAAATATTCTCTAAACCTGAACAACTATTATCTGAATTGTGATCTGCTTTTACATGCATTCTGGGTAACACAGGATTTACAAAGGATGTTCTCTCAATTCTATACACTTTTTATTTTACTTGGACATTTAGGGATGGAAACCTAGGTTCTAATCACGGCATCACTACAATTAGCTATTACCTTAAATAATATATTTTAATTAACTTAAGAATAAGTTGAATTTCCAAGATAAACTTTAAGACAGTTGTATGGGCCTTAGCATACATTTCTGATGAAAAATGTGATAAAGGGTGGTGATATTTTTCAGTTTAGCCAATAAAAGCCTATATATACCCCACAAGGTAGCAGCTGAACTATATAGATTGTCTGCATGGGAAAATGTACTCTATTCTATATTTTTTGAAAAGGAAAGAAGAGAAAGCCAGTGCAGAGTTGTTCTTTCCTCCTTCTGTATTTTTTCTTCTTTAAGTGCTTCCTAAAGTATGTCATGGGCCTTTGCTGAGAAAGTTGGGGGTGGTATGAGTTTGGCTGATGGTTCTGAGAGGGCCTCTGAGAAGAGCGGGTTAACAGGGAAACTACAGCTATCAGCTGCGAGAGGCGTGATCTGGTGTGTTTTTAAGTTCCAGGAGGATCTTTGTGTGGGATGTGATACTGGCAGCTGGGCGTCTTGTTAAGGAACTTGGAACCAAGGAAAAGTTGCACTGAGAAATGTTGTACTCTGGGACATTCATTAAACTAGGGCTACAAATAACTGGAAACTCATTAGGAAAGGTGAGTTTTGGTATAGACTGAAGAGAGAAACAAAGTCATGTAGTATTTGTTAGCTCAAAAAAAAGAAAATGGAAATGTTCAAAATTATTGCCTCTTAAGGTTGTCAAAAACTTACTGGAAATAAATTTCCAAATCTTTGACTAATTAAATCAGAAAATTTAGGTAAAAAGTGTGTGTGTGTGGTTATCTCTTCCTGCCAATCTGCAAATCCTGAGATGCTGAAGCACACAAAGCAGATGTTTCAAAATACAAATCTGTGTGTACTACTGAGTATACTGAAACCTTTGTGTTAGAAATTAAAAAGAGCAGAATTAGACTGACAGCAGGTATTACAAACATTAAGCCCATTAAGGACTTTAATGGGCTTGAACATAGTTGTGCAATGCAACAAATTTTTGTTGCAAATGAATTACTACTCTAGAAACAAAAACAACCTCATGAGAAGTAATCCCATCACAACAGAACTTAGGGACAGTGTTATTTTAAGGTTCCAGTGACTATTTTTATAATTTAGCTATAATTTTACTTGACTTTATGAATTACTGTTACAGTAATAAAGCATTTAGAACTTCACTTTAAAGGTTAAGTCAATTACCCCCCTCAATTTTTCTATTATCGGTTCTTTTTACCATAGATTTTATTTAAAAAAAAGATAAGCAATTTCTAAAATAGTTCTAGATTCCTAGAATATTAGAGACAGAAGGGACCACCTTTATTTTACAGATGATCCCTTAAGGCAAGAGAAGTTGAGTAACTTGCTGCAAATCATTTGGGAGAAGGTTTAGAGCTCATTTTTAGATCATCCTACCTGTCTGATACTATTTCCATAACAGTACCAACAGCTTTTATCATAGTTAGCTATCTAGGTCTTATTTCTTTGTTTAATTAGTATATACTGAACATATTATCCGCATTTGATAAGATTTATTTTGAACATATACTAAAGTAGGACAATTAAAGGCATGGATGTTACTGGGTAGTTGGGATGAATTAATTATCTTTGCTGAAAACTAAATTTGCCTTTGAGTTTCCTGGCAGCTACGGAATAAAGGGAAATATATTTTGGATCACATAGATTTTATTTTCTGATTAAAAACAAACCAACAAACAAAAAAAAGCTGATGAATTTATCTTTAGAGATCAATATATTCTTAAAACTAAACTCATGGTATAATTTATTTAGCTATTATGTGACATAGATTTATAAACACTAGGTGCTTTGCTTAATTCTTCAGCTTTTCTTCCTATGGGTTAATTTTCTAATCTTTATCTAAATTCGTTACATTGTATTTTCAATGCTGAATTTATAACACAGAAATAAAGAATAAAAAAGTTGGAAGAGTTACCTGAAGGCCACCTTCATTGAGAGCTCTGGCTCCATATGCAATCCTTTTTCCACCTTCCAATGTTGGCTGAATGCTGGGATGGTGTTTCCACCTCTGGAACTCTCTAAATGGACTTAGGTATGGATTTTGATAGTCTAGACCAACCTTAAAATTTTTATATTTAAATTTGATATATTTATGCAATTAGACATTTTTATTTCAAATTAAATCAAACTAAAATGTGAGCAATATTTATCAGAAAACATGTACTCAAAAGTATTTGGATAAATATATGCAGTAACCCAAATTTAAATAAATAACTGAATAAAATCTGTTTGAAAAAGAAAGGGTAAGCAAAAAGATACCACGTGTTTATAATTGGCAAAACTTTAAAAATTTAGAATATATTAACAAACCATTGTGGTTTGTAAATAGAAGTCCAAATTAAAAAATATTTGTAGGTAAGCATCTCACATTATGTTTCTACAATAGGACTTGTAATTATTTATTATTCATTTATCAATACCAACTCTAAATATAAACTAATCTACATGCTGTACTACTGAGGCAAAAATAAAGAAACAGGATGTAATCGCACTTTGAGAAAAAGAGGGTTAGAGAAATACAGAAGATGACACTTTATGAGGCATTATCCCAGTGCTGAAACTAATACCCAAACCTTTTTTGCTTTGAGAAGATTAAGTTACTGGTGTAACTACACAAAGGTGATGCACGGAACACTTGGCTGGATGTCATAACACACCAGTGATGCAAACACTTAACAATGTGTCATACACAAGTCTAATCATGACACTAAACCATAAAGCTGCCACCACTGCAAAGTGCAGAAACTCATATTATTTTTCCATTCCTTCTAATGTTCGAGACGTAATTTACTGCAAAGATGCAGGTGGCCAAAAAAGGAGAAAATGTTTCATGTTTTTTAAAAGTTATACATTCAAACCCAGTGCTGATTTTATTTTCAGCAGAAGCATGCCATAGCAGAAGTGGGTTTTAAAGTCAGACAGGTTCAGGCATGAATCCTGCCTCCATTGTTTAATGTGTATATGTGGTAAAGCTTAACTTGTTTGGACTTCAGTTTTCCCATCAGTAAAATAAGGATACCCCTACTTCATAGGATTGTTATGAAACTTAGAATTCTCAGCAAAGCATCTAGCACAGTGCCTAGCATGTAGTAGCCACTATTACTAACGTTATGTGTTTAAGTAAACGAATGTGTATAATAGCCATAAGCACTTTACATATTGATAAAATTAGAAAGTAAGCTTTAAATGAAAAGCATTTGACATTCTCCAGATTCAAAACTCTCGTTTTATAACACTGATGGCCCAATGACTCTAAGAGTAGAACTTTTCATAATAGGGATATAACTTACCACAAAACCAAGAGCTATCAAGGGTTCACCTTCATTTAAATGATAGAGGAAAGAGCCTCCATAAGTATGTCTGTCCAAGGGCCAACCAACAGTGTGATCTACTCTCCCGGGTTTCCACTTCTTTTCATCAATAAGCCATAACTAAAAGAAAAAAGGTCCTAGAGTGTTATTTAAATTTTTTATGTCACTAGAATGTATAAAACCTTCCAAGTTTTACGTCTTATTTATGAAAATGACAAGTGAAAAACTGTAACAAGAGAAACACAAAAAAAGTACTTCAAATATTAAAGAAAATTATATCAAATTGCAGCTTGGGGAATCAGAGTAAAGAAACAGGTCAAAAAAGTTATACACTCTTTAAAACAATAATTAGATTCTCAAATTGGTAAGACTTTCCATGGGATTACAGGAAACACCGCTGAAGAGATGAGGGAAACTTGTGGGGGGCTGGTGATGTTCCATATTTTGGTTATACGGATGTGTTCACCTTATAAAAAGTGAGCTGTACACTTAAGATCTGTCACTTTACACCACATATGTCATTCTTCAATAAAACAGTTTCCTCCCCCCTGTACTCCTCCCTCCCCAATTGAAGCAAATTGTTCATCCTATTTTCATAATGCTAAGTTTTAAATTTTAAACAATTTCTATCTGAAATATTATCTAAAAATCACACACTATTTGCAGTCAGATAATATTATGTGCAATCTACCAAAACTATTAAGCCCTTATTCACAATATAATGAATCTAGTTATATAGAGAATTTGAATTTTTCCGAGCTTTGCCCTAAATATTTAAACAAAAGGGTTATAATGACACTTTTACACTCTAATAAGCCTAAGGTTTGGGAAAATAGACTAGAAATTGGGTAAACTGAGAAAATATACAACACTTAAGCCTAATTAAATTTTAGGTTACAGATCAATATACTATGGCTGAGTGTGTATTTCATAAGCTAAATCTCACATTACAATTTTAAATAAATAATTCTTGTAGGATGTGGTCATCCTACAAACAACATATGGGTAAGAGGTCAAATCCTATTAGGGCAGATGGCATTACAATGAAAAAAAAATCAATGTTACAAATTTTTTCAAGTTCAAGACTTATTTCAAGCAACATTTGATAAAACAATTACAACATGTAGACACAATTTAGTTAATGAATTTGATTAGTAATATTTTCTAGCCCCTTGAAAAATATCCCAAATATTTTCAGTCATAATGAACATCTCAAGTCAATGAGAAATATAACAACTGTAAAATTAGATCAATATTATAAAGTACATATGATAATACAAATGAATTTAAGCTCCCTCTTTCAAAATTAAAATTGCAAAAACAAACCACGATACCTCCTTCAGTCCAATTCCATAGGTTTGGGGTTCACAATTGGCCCTCAAATCAAACTTCTTATACAGTTGCTTGGCTAGATGTCCGTGGCAACCCTCTGCAAAAATTGTGACTTTGGCATGTAGTTCTAGCCCTCTCTCAAATGTCGTCTAAAAAACAAAACATGTTAAATTATAACATTTGACAAGTCAAAAAATATTCAGATTCTGGTCATTTTTTTTTTTTTTTTGAGGAAGATTAGCCCTGAGCTAACTACTGCCAATCCTCCTCTTTTTGCTGAGGAAGACTGGCCCTAAGCTAACATCCATGCCTATCTTCCTCTACTTTATACGTGGGACGCCTACCATAGTATGGTGTGCCAAGCGGTGCCATGTCCGCACCTGGGATCCAAACCGGTGAACCCCGGGCCGCCTAGAAGTGGAACGTGTGCACTTAACTGCCACGCCACCGGGCCAGCCCCCTGGTCAGTTTTGAATAGAACTATGATTCAGGTATAGACAGTGCAAATATATAATCTCAGAAATAAAACTAAGAGTACTGTTGTAAGTAGAATCTAATTTAAATTTTATTACATATTTTGTGTCTGTTATATTTTTCTTTTTTACTTCAAAAGTACTTGACTGAATGGTTAAGTTTTAAGAATTAACAAAGCAAATAAAGCATGCTCATGCTAAAAATATTCTCTACAAATAAAGTGAAAAGGGAAAGGCCATGTCCCCACTATTCGTTATTTTCCAGACCTATCATTTGAATCGGAAAACACTATTAACAGCTTTCTTGTGAATCACGCCAGACAATTTCATGAATAAAAAACTACAGTAGAGCCTATTTAAATCCTTCTAACACAAATAGGATCATACTAAATATACTCTTTAGCTACTTGCTTTTTTCCCTTTAATTTTACTTGTACTCTATTGCTGAACGTATTCTGTAAAACTGAAATGCTTTTTCCAAAGAAAAAAAGTCACAAAGTCTTTCTCTTTCTTTTGCTGTCTGTATTTTGCACTTATGTTTGGCACATGGTAGGTATTCAAGAAAATTACTGAATAAAGGAATACAGAATAATCAAGAAAGTCTCTATGAAATATACCTTTCCTGATATTTCTCTTTTCATATATTTGCATGTATGTGTGTATGCAGACACATTCATTAAAAAAATAGGTTTACAATGAAAACTGTTTTATGACTGTTTTCACATTGTATTATAAAGTGATTTGCCTAAGGCAATTTATACCAAATAAAGCATTCATTTTTAATGCTTGCATAGATTCTGCTAATTTTTCAACAAATTCTCAATAGTTGGACATTTAGGTTGTTCCAGTGTTTCACTATTGTAAGCATTGCTTGGATGAATATCCTTGATGCTAAATATCCTCAGTCTGAATGGTAAAAATTGTTTCATTATTAATTCAATATCTTTGTTCTAGAATTGAACATCTTTCACATGTTTATTAGTAACTTCTATTTTTTCTTGTGAAATGCTTATTCATGTCATATATATGCATACATGTATATTGCACGTGCACACATATCCTAGAAAAATCCTCACATATCCTCAGTACATTTTTATTTTGTTCTTGTCTCCTTCCTCTTATTACACGTCACTCATCCACAAACCATGTTAAGAGCAGAGTATATACAGTTTTACCCAAATATATATACACACATACATACTGAGATATTCACATATACTCAAACTTTTTTGGGTCTTAGTTTATTTTACAAAAAAAGGATAATATAACAAACTCTTCTGTATCTTACTTTTCTCACTTAATAACACTTCATGGAAATCTTTTCAAGTCACTGTATAGCTCAAATCTTCTCTTTAAGGGCTGGGTAGTAGTCCATGTGGAAATACCATAGGTTATTCAGCCATTCTGCGAATGGATAATAGCCATTCACTGTGTTTCCAGTTTATTTGCAACTATAAACAATGTTACAAAACATACACCCTTCTATATATATCCCTATAATAGTGGTGCTTTTATTCCTGTAAGATAGATTCCCAGGAGTGGCACTGTTGGATAAAAGGGCACACCAATTTTTGTCTTACTAGATATTATGAGATTGCCTTCGAAAAAGCCTGAAGCAATTAATAATTCCACCAGCAGTATATAAGAAGACCCTTTCCCCTATAGTTCAGCTAGTGATAGATATAACTGTTCCTTTTACATTTTGCTAAGTGTAGTGATAACTGACTGCTATTTTAATTTGCATTTCCCTGACTACTGTTCTCAGCATCTTTTTTTTTTTATTGAGTTATTGATAGGTTACAATCTTGTGAAATTTCAATTGTACATTAATGTTTGTCAGTCATGTTGTAGGTGCACCACTTCACCCTTTGTGCCCACCCCCCACCCCACCTTTCCCCTGGTATCCACTAAACTGTTCTTGGTCCATAGTTTTAAATTCCTCATATGAGTGGAGTCATACACAGATTATCTTTCTCTTGCTGGCTTATTTCACTTAACATAATTCTCTCAAGGTCCATCCATGTTATTGCAAATGGAATGATTTTGTTCTGTTTTGCAGCTGAGTAGTATTCCATTGTATATATGTACCACATCTTCTTTATCCATTCGTCTGTTGTTGGACACTTAGGTTGCTTCCACGTCTTGGCTATTGTAAACAGTGCTGCAATAAACACTGGGGTGCACAGGACTTTTTGGGATTGCTCGAGGGTTCCTTTTTCTCCGCAACCTCTCCAACATTTGTTGCTATTGGTTTTAGATATTTTTGTCATTCTAACGGGTGTAAGGTGATATCTTAGTGTAGTTTTGATTTGCATTTCCCTGATGATCAGCGATGATGAGCATCTTTTCATGTGCCTATTGGCCATCAGTATATCTTCTTTGGAGAAATGTCTGTTCATGTCTCCAGCCCATTTTTTGATTGGGTTGTTTGATGTTTTGTGATTAAGTTGTGAGAGTTCTTTATATATTAAGGATATTAAGCCTTTGTCAGATATATGACTTGCAAATATTTTTTCCCAGTTAGTGGGTTGTTTTTTTGTTTCAATCCTGTTTTCATTTGCCTTGAAGAAGCTCTTTAATCTGATGAAGTCCCATTTGTTTATTCTTTCTATTGTTTCCCTTCTCTGAGAAGGCATGGTGTCCGAAAAGATTCTTTTAATACTGATGTCAAAGAGTGTACTGCCTACGTTTTCTTCCAGAAGCCTTATGGTTTCAGGTCTCACCTTTAGGTCTTTAATCCATTTTGAGTTTATTTTGGTGAATGGTGAAAAAGAATGGTCAATTTTCATTCTTTTACATGTGGCTTTCCAGTTTTCAGCATCTTCTTTTTGATTCAAGAAATATTAAATGACTACCAACAGTGTGCTAGGTTCTGTGCTAGGCAGTGGGAATACAGAGATGAATAAATAAGACGTGTTCCTTTCCCTCAGGCAGACAGTAAATAAAATACATGAGTATATAATTACAAATTACGATTCAGTGCTATGAAAGAAAGCACAGGCTGCTACGAGAGAGAATAGTAGAAGGGAGCAATTCTGGATTGAGTGGAGAGAAAAGGCCTGTTTAAAGAAATTACATTTAAGCTGTGGATTCTGAAGAAGGGTATTTAAGAGTCTTTCCTTACGATTAGTGACCACCTGGATTGGCCCTTCTGTGAACCGTTAATTCTTTCGATTCTGCCCATTTTCCTAACATGTTGTCTTTTTCTCTCATCAATTAATAAGTACTCCTTTTTTTTAAAAGATTTTAGTTTTCCTTTTTCTCCCAAAGCCCCCCAGTACATAGTTGTGTATTTTTAGTTGTGGGTCCTTCTAGTTGTGGCATGTGGGACGCCGCCTCAGCATGGCTTGACGAGTAGTGCCACGTCTGCACTCAGGATTTGAACTAGCGAAACCCTGGGCCACTGAAGCGGAGCGTGCGAACTTAATCACTCGGCCACGGGGCCGGCCCCTAATAAATGCTCTTTGATATTATAAATGGTCAAACATTTTTCCCCCCAATCTACTGTTTATCCACAGACTTTATAGTGTTTCTTTTGGTATACAGAAGTATTTAATTTTTATATAGTTAAAAAGCCTCTATCTCTTATAGCTTTTTCTTCCTCAGTAGGATGGCTTACCCTACCCCTAGATTGTACGAATCTACATTTCTTTCTGATTTTTTTATTGTTTTAAGAAATAATCAGAATTTTTTAAAAAATGAAGGTTTAAATCTACTGTTTGCAGATGGACATACAGTTTTCCCAGTACCGCTTAGAGGTTTCCTCTTAGAGGCAACATGCCCCTTAGTGTTCAAGGAAAGGCCCTGGAGCTACAGTGCCTGTACTATTCAAATCCCAGTCCCAATACTTAACAGCGTCAGACCTTGGGCAAGTTTCTTACCCTCTGAAACTTACAATCAGATCCTCTTAGAAATGAGCAGAACCACGGAATAAGCAGTAGGACATATGATTCTGGGACTCAGGGAAGAGGTGTTAAAGCCATGTGACCGGATCTGGTCACTATGGAGAAAATGCAGATAGAGGACTCAACACTGAGACCTAGAGCCTCAACAGAGGACAGGAGGACACGGAAAAGCAAGCAAAGGTGACAGGACGAGCCAGTGAAACAAAAGGAAAACCAATGTCACCCACTAATTGCCCCCGAGGGACTCAAGAGAGGTTTCAGAAGCATCTAATTGTTTTTCCAAATTGTTTTCTTTTTCTTTTTGTTATGTTAAGAGATGCAATCACCAACCACCGTGAACCAATCTAAATCCTACCACAAGAGCCCTGCTCGTGGAGATGGGCAGAAAAATGCCGAGGAGATGACCTTTGCCTTGTTTTTAATGCTAAGATCTCCCACTCCAGGAGGAGCTTAGGCCTTATTACCATAACTGGCAATGAACGTGGAAGCATGTTTTCCAGTGCAAGCGAATACCCACCTCTCCCTGTTGAATAGTCACTCCCCATCCAAAATAAAAGGCCCCTGCTGTCCTGAGCTCAGGGAGAGCCATGATTTTGGAAACTGTTCCGCATGGTCTCTATTTGCTGCAAATATACTTTGTTTGATAACTACTTCCGGTGGAGAATCTGATTTTAACTTGTGAGGAAGCGAACTCACTTTGGTTTGGTAACACCAAGAGAAGGTGGTGTGAAGAGCCAAGGCAAGAAAGTGTTTCAAAAAGAAGGAAGAAGTTATTCAAGCGTCAGTGCTGCCCACCAGGAGGTCAAGTAAGACAAGACAGAGGGCGCTCCGTGGACGAGTGGTTAAGTTCACGTGCTCCCTTGCGGCGGCCCAGGGTTCGGATTCTGGGCGCGGACATGGCACCGCTCCTCAGGCCACGTTGAAGTGGCGTCCCACATCCCACAACTAGAAGGACCTGCAACTAACATATACAACTATGTTTGTGGGGGTTTGAGGAGATAAAGCAGAAAAAAAAAAAAGAAGATTGGCAACACTTGTTAGCTCAGGTGCCAATCTTTAAGGAAAAAAAAAAAGTAAGACAAGACAGAGAACAGACTATACTGGTTTGGCAAGGTGGCAGTATTTGTGACTGTGATGAGAGATGTTTCAGAGAAACGGCAGTAAGAAAGCCTGACTATGGAGGGTTAAATAGAGCATGGAACAAAAGAGTAAACAGAATCCTTGGTTCTCCCCAGTCCAAACTTGTGGCACTAAAATAATTATTTTAAAAATTTAGACTTTGGAGGGGCTGGCCCCGTGGTCGAGTAGTTAAGTTCGCGCGCTCCACTGCAGGCGGCCCAGTGTTTCGTTGGTTCGAATCCTGGGCGCGGACATGGCACTGCTCATCAAACCACGCTGAGACAGCGTCCCATATGCCACAACTAGAAGGACCCACAACGAAGAATATACAACTACGTACTGGGGGGCTTTGGGGAGAAAAAGGAAAAAAAAAAATAAAATCTTTAAAAAAAAAAAAAATTTAGACTTTGGAGCTCAAATTACTAAGACTTCACTGTACTCTTCTATGCTTTTATATCTAAATAAATACAATATTTAAAATATATTTTTACAAATACAGAGCACAGAACAAAAAATATATATTTGAACAAATATCATGAGAAGACACAAAAAATGAAACATCAGAATCTGTGTGCTTAAATTTTCTAACATTACATATAAAAATTTTAAAAGAATAAAACATTTTATAATTAAATTATCACAATATAGAAAAGAATAATCATAACTTAGGAAAGGATACAGGAAAAACAATATTCTTTCTTTCTTTTTGGTGAGGAAGATTGGCTCTGTGCTAACATTGCTGCCAATTTTCTTCTTTTTCTTGAGGAAGACTGTCCCTGAGCTAACATCTGTGCCAATTTTCCTCTATTTTGTATGTGGGATGCCACCACAGCATGGCTTGATGAGCAATGTGTAGGTCTTTGCCTGGGATATAAAGCCACGAACCCCAGGCTGCACAAACTTAACCACTATGCCACCGGGTTGGCCCCTATTCTTTATCATTATGAGAAGCAGTAAGAGATTTTTTGCAAACCTGACTATGCACCAGAATCCCTAGGGCCGTTTAAACAGCTTCTTGGGCTCTACTATAGGACAGGCTGAGTCCCAAGACCTCATGTGAATCTGATGGAGCCAATCAAACCACCAGAAGGAACAATAAAGTAGAAGGTAAGACGCAAAAGCTTTGCCACTTGCTTCCTAAGCAGGAAGTAGTGAGAAGCAGGAAGATGTGCTAGAGGAGATTCTAGAATAGATTCCCAAATCTGTTCAAGAATGGTAGAGAGGAGGGGAACTATGAGTTAACAAGTACTTACTGAGGGCCTATCAGGTCAGAGACTCAGTATTACTGATAGCAACGCAAATAATTCCTATTCATAGAAATTAAAATTGTAGAAGTGGCAATGTCGGTGGCAATGATTGATGACTTACATAGGTGTATGTTTTTCATTCAGAACCTGTTGTAACATCTTACTGATTCTCTCATTAATTAATAAGTGAAATAAAATCTTTGAAAGGTGTTTGTTTTATATTGGTATGAGTCATGTTTTTATCTTTTAAATTAACTTTCTTAAACATGTTATATTTACTTGCTTAAATCATGTTTAGTTCAAAGATGCTTCTATATTTTTTAAACATTAAGAGAAAAATTTCCCATTAACAATTACATTCTAAAATACACTTCATAGATGTACAGTTTGGAGTGAGACTTAATTATTGAGTTTAAGTTGATCCTTTCTTGTGTTTCTTAGCCAGTTTGTTAAGCAGATAACTATTAAAACATTTACCTTTGGTGCTCCATCCTTTTGTATTCCTACATCGTTAGTGGCAACTCCTTTTACACTACCATCTTCATGAAAAAGGACCTAAAATGAAAACATATTTGTTATCACCTTAGAATTCATAATCACCTTAAAAAGAAACAATAAATAGCTTTAGATTTTTTAGAAAGTGAACATGTTCTCTAGACGATAGAAATACAGGCTTTAAAATGTTCAGGTAAAACAGAGTGTGTTTTTTAAGAGACTTCTAGAGTACAAAAGAACACAGCTTAAACAGTTGGAAAGGAAAGACATGCCACAATCTTGTTGAGAAAGACTAAGGAGGTTACTACAGAAACCAGTAAAGTCAAACAAGGAGTGCTCTAAAGAGTTCAGATACCAAAGCAAAGGAGTAGAGAACCTGAGATCAGGGCCTATCACAGATAAAGAACAGCTGGGTGGGTGGACAGAGAAGAAAGAACGTCAGCAAAGCCTCTATCCCAAATGAGTTAAGACCAAAAATTAAAGAAAAGAAAACAAAACAAAACAGAGAGTGGCTGAAGACAGAGCAAAGGTGATGTATTTTTGGAGCAAGAAGGAAATGGGGAAAATGGGTCAAAAGTATAACTCTGAGCATGAGAAATAACAATAAATCTGTAACCCTTACTTGGTTTCTGATTCCTCTCTGGAGGAAAATGCTCTTTGGATAGGAAAGTACAAAATGTACACTGGAATCACACAACAGACTACACGAAAGTGAGGGAGTGCAAAGGAAAACAAGGATTAGCAGCAACGAGTATGAAAAAAAAGAGATAAACGTTTTGAGACCCTAAAACGAATCAACAGTATAATGTGGCTATGAACTAGACCTGAAGTCTGGTTCAGAGTACCAAAAAACCTGCCAAAACCTGGTTAATCTATTGACAATGATCTTTAAGGAACGGAGGAAAAAGAGGAGAGGTGTAAGAGACTGTAAGTGTGAGTGTGTGTGTGTGTGTGTGTGTGTGTATACTCCAAAAGTGAAAGATCATGGATTCCACAACCACCAACTTGTGACTTTGACAATGATTCCATATTTGGGCCCAAAAACCAAATGCATATGTATGGGCTGGGAAAACAGAAATGAGTAACAGCAAGTATAATATAGCAAGTACCATAAAAATATATTTTATTTGACTTACATACTTGTGATACTGTGGTTTATAATAAATATAAATTTAGAGGAAGGAAAGATTGGGTTGTTTTTTTTTTTTTTTTTTCAAAGATTTTTTTTTTTATTTTTTCCTTTTTCTCCCCAAAGCCCCCCAGTACATAGTTGTATATTCTTCGTTGTGGGTCCTTCTAGTTGTGGCATGTGGGACGCTGCCTCAGCGTGGTTTGATGAGCAGTGCCATGTCCGCGCCCAGGATTCGAACCAACGAAACACTGGGCCGCTTGCAGCGGAGCGCGCGAACTTAACCACTCGGCCACGGGGCCAGCCCCGATTGGGTTGTTTTTTCTAACCCAATACTGTGAGGGTGGGGTTGGCCCCAAGGCCGAGTGGTTAAGTTCATGTGCTCTGCTTCGGTGGCCCAGGATTTTGCTGGTTCAGATCCTGGGTGCAGACATGGCACTGCTCATCAGGCCATGCTGAGGCAGCATCCCACACAGCACAACCAGAAGGACCTACAACTAGAATATACAGCTAAGTACTTGGGGGCTTTGGGGAGAAGGAAAAGAGAAAAGAAAAAGAAGATTGGCAATAGATGTTAGCTCAGGTGCCAATCTAAAAAAAAAAAAATTACTGTAAGGGTAAAAACAAAAATTTTTGAATTTTCCCTGGTAACAAAAACAAGATAACTCTCCCTCCCTTCAAGGTTCTTTCAGCATTTCTTTTAGAAAACTTTTTTTTTTTGGTGAAGAAGATTGGCTCTGCTAACATCTGTTGCCAATCCTCCTCTTTGCTTTTTTTTGCTTGAGCAAGACAGCCCTGAGCTAACATCTGTGCCAATCTTCCCCTACTTTGTACTTGGGATGCCTCCAAAACATGGCTGATGAGAGGAGTAGGTCTGCACCCAGGATCCAAACCTGCAAACTCTGGGCCACCGAAGTGGAGTGCATGGAACTTTAACCACTTGGCCATGGGGCTCGGCCCCCTGGAAAACTTTTAACTATGAACTCTTTTTCTGTCTCTGAGATATATGGGAATCTTTTTAAAGGCAAAATAAGATTCTTGCTAGAATCTGCATCCCAGAAACGTGTTTCTTGGGGGCCTTGGAGACATCTTTGGAATGTGAACATCAAGGAGGAAGACGTCCTGTCTCCCCATCTCTGTGGGAATCTGGGCTAGGTGCTTGGCTCCAACCTCTAACTTCTTGCTGTCAAACAGAAACAAGAAGTCTTATTATTCCATTGGATAAAGACAGTTAAGAGGTATATAACGGATGCTATCTGCCTGGCTATGTAAAAGGGTGCGATTTCTTTCTTGGCAATCTCCTTACCAGATTGCCTGCAATTTGCATTGCAGTCTTGGTTTAATGTTAATTCAATAAGAAAACTTTTATCACTATTATTTTTTAATATTTTGTAGAGGTGATTTTTCTGGGTTGACAGGAGATTTTATTTTTATTAATTTCCCCAATAATACTTAATGAGAACCAACAGCGTGATACAGTTGCCAGAAGTTATTGTGAGAGAATTAATGGACAGTTTCTAGACTAACGAAGGTAATAGCCCTGTTCTACACTAGGCTTGAAGTAGTTTATTCATTCTGGGTGCCACTTTATAAAGGGGATAAAAATGGAACGCATTCAGAGGAGGACGATGAGAATACTGGAGGAACTCAAACTATGTAACGCGATGGTTGAAAGAATTGAGAATATTTAACCTGGGAAAGAAAAACTCCAGAGTGAAGGTGGGGAAGAGAGAGAGCAGGGCATAATTTTAAGTGGACAGTTGTCCTTGGAAGAGGGCTTAGGTTTGTTCTGTATAGTATAAAACTGTAGATAAATTTCTGTTCAATAGAAGGAGGAGAGTACTACCAACAGTTCAAACATCAGACAGAGAATTTTCGATCCCGGACAGTGTTCAATCATAGACTGGACAGTCACCTGATGTGGGTACCATACAAGGAATTCAAGTCGTCTTTGGATTAATCTTTTCAAGATTCCTTCTAACTTTGCAATTCTAAAATCCTATGGCCTTTCTAAAATATTTATTTATCTCTGTACCATTCTTGGTTTATATTCAAAAGAAAAACAGGTGACTTCCTATAAATATTAAAAACAAAAATTTACAAACCTCAGCAGCAGCGTAACCAGGGTAAACTTCAACACCAAGGGATTCTGCTTGCTCTCCCATCCAGCTTACTAAATGTCCCAAGCGCACAATGTAATTGCCATGATTATTCATTGGAAGACCTACAAATATATGCTTAATTTATAAATCTGACTTTTTATTTTTTTTATTTTTTTATTTTTTTTATTTTTATTTTTTTTAAGGATTTTATTTTTATTTTTTCCTTTTTCTCCCTAAAGCCCCAGGTACATAGTTGTATATTCTTCGTTGTGGGTCCTTCTAGTTGTGGCATGTGGGATGCTGCCTCAGCGTGGTTTGATGAGCAGCGTCATGTCCGCGCCCAGGATTCGAACCAACGAAACACTGGGCCGCCTACAGCGGAGCGCGTGAACTTAACCACTCGGCCACGGGGCCAGCCCCCAAATCTGACTTTTTATTGATAAAAAATCTCAAAAACATAAACATTTAGTTTAAAAATTCAAATCAATGTATAATTTCTGCATAAGTATACACATTATCTTATAGCCAAAATTTCAATTTATTTTCCACAATTTTGGTCTAAAGTTCTAATTATTCAACTAAAAACAACATTACAGAACAAATTAAAAATTCCTTGTTGGCTTACAAGGCTATCTCAAATCTTCTAGACTGGAAGATAAAAGAACTGGCTTTAGTTCTGCTTTCCCACAAGCTAGCTGCATAACTTTGGGTTAAGTTCTTCAAATCTCTAGGCCTCAGTTTTCTCATCTGTAAGAGGAAGGGATTTCACCCGATGAAATATAGTTCTTTCTGGCTGTGGAATACCATGATTCTACGAATATTTATGGTACCTTACCTGGAAGAATTGGCACAGGAATTCTGTATTTCTCTGTTAAAATTCCAAATCTGTCTTCTGTTACAGGAGTGTTAAGTGGAGCCTAGAAACAAAAGAAGGAAAGAAAAGAAAAACGTTTTAGTCCATATTTGTAAGGTTAAATACAAATAATAAAAAAACTGTATCAAAGGCTAAGGGAACTACTCCCCTCACTTTTCTTTCAACATTTCCTTTAGAAAATTTGGAACTGTAAATCCTTTGTCTCTTTGAGAGGTATGGGAGTTTTTTTTAAATTATTTTATTGAGGTCATAGTGGTTTATAACATTGTGTAATTTCAGGTGTACACTATTATATATCAGTTTCTGTATAGACTGCATTGTGCTCACCACCAAAAGTCTAGCTTTTATCTGTCATGATTAGATGTATGGGAATCTTTTAAAAAGCTAAATAAGCCAGTTTTGTTCCCCAGGAATGTCTCTCTTGAGGGCACTGGAGACTCTTGAAATGTGAACATCAAGGAGGATGGCGCCCTGTCTCCTTGTCTCTCTGGGAGTTTAGCCTAGGTCCTTCCCTCAAGTTGTAACTTCCTGCTCGAGGAAAACATAAGACAAGTTTTATTTTCCCTTGGATAAAGACAATTAACATGTGTGTAATGGATTGTATCTGCCTATATAGGGCTTTGATTTGAAAAACTTTTTCTATTAGAACTGATATTATGACAATAATAATTCCATGATACCTATTTCTGACATATTAAAAGAGAAAGTTAATTAGGCACAATTAAATTATCTCTAGCTTAAAGGAGTATGATATTTTAGAAACAAAAGCATAGATGAAATTTTTGGAATTCAATTTACTCCATTTGGAAAGAATACAGAAGATAGTTACATAATTTTTTGCCCCTTACAACATATATTCACAGACAGTGAATACTCCAACCTTGAAGATAGGACAGGTGTAATATAACCCATTTTAAAAGAAGAAAAAACTGAAATATACAGAGTGTGAGATTTTTGACCAAGGTCATACAAATTACGAGAGCAGTAAAACTAGCATTTGGTCCTCTGCATATCATACCAGTGCCTTTTCTGCTTAGGTTATGGGAGGCCATATTAAATTATTTCTTTAGAAAATTAAATTAGATTATCCATTTTGGTTTTAGATATTGCAATGTCCCAGGAAATTTTATATAACACTTTATTAAGAATAATGATATAAACATCTATGGAATAAGTTAGGAAATACCTTCAAAATCAAAATGCTGTATTTTATTTGGTACAAATATTCAAAGGGCTTCTCAAGATAATGCCTTCTTATAAATCCAGTACATAAATACAACATGTAGAAGGCATTATATAGAAATATGAGTTAATATCTTAAAACTATAACTATATTTGATAGGATTTAATCTTTTTTAGCCCTTTTTAAATTAAAAAAGTCTCTAATTACCTTTAAGAGAGAGAATTACATGAAAAGGGTTTTCCTTGTTTCAGTAATTTGGAAACAGAGAGAGTAAAGATTAGACTTTGTATAAAGAACAATTTTTCATACTCCCTTCTCTTTCCAGTCTGGGAACAGTTCTTCAAAACCACGTGGATCAAGGCAAGCCCCTGAGAGAGTATGAGCTCCTATCTGAGCAGCCTTCTCCACTAGACACACACGGATGTCCTTTTCCTGTTTAGTAGCCAACTGCTTTAGACGAATAGCTGCAGAGAGCCCTGCAGGGCCTGCACCCACTATTACTACATCTGCTTCTTCCGCGAACCTCTCCATGTTGACTCCTGGGAGGAAAAACATGGTTAAAAAAATACGTAAAAATTCTGGGGTGAATACGACCTGATAAAATCACATGCTGGGTACAAATACGTATATGCTTTAGAGCACTATTTGCAGAACTTGCACCTCTGCTTTGCGTGAGAATCATACAAAGTATATTATTGTATTAGTTGGATGTTCTCTTAGGTTCTGTTCCAGCGCATATCTTATTTTAGCTTCCATAAACCAACTTTGTCTTTGCTTTGAGATTATTATAAATTTAGCAAATATTTGCTTATCTAAATATTAATATGTAATAGATTTGGTAAAAAATATAAAATATTATTAGATGATTTTATACTATCGTGAAAAATATATTTCCCTCCACAAAATGATACAAAGTATCTAGAAAAGTCTCAACAATTCTACACAAATTCTTACCTTCCCATCGCTTGTCCTTATCCCGAGGACAAACAGTATAATGGGTAGTAATTCGAGGTACAACAGAAGTTGAAGACCATCTTGTAGCACACAGAGGTAGATAATCTTTCTTAATTTTTAAGGCATGAAAGCACTGATATGCTGCACAAAAATTATGAACATGATTATTATTTTTTTCAACTAGTTTTCCTCAGGAATAGACTGAAATTTTTTTTTTTTTTAGGAAGATTAGCCCTAAGCTAAAATCTGCCACCAATCCTCTTCTTTTTGCTGAGGAAGACTGGCCCTGAGCTAACATCCATGCCCATCTTCCTCCACTTTATATGCGGGATGCCTGCCACAGCATAGCTTGCCAAGTGGTGGGTAGGTCCACACCTGGGATCCAAACTGGCGAACCCCAGGCCACCAAAGTGGAATGTGTGCACTAACTGCTGCGCCACCGGGTAGGCCCCAAGAACATTTTTTTAAAAGAAAAAAAATCTAGGATTGGGGATCAGATCTGGTTTCTGGTCAGTTTTCTATTAATTAGCCTTAAGACCTTAAACAAATCACTGAACCTCTCTAGATTTCAGTTTCCTCATCCAAAAAAGAAAAAAGTCAATAGATGATCTCTAAGGTACCTTCTTGACCTGAAATTGCATGATTCCACGTGATACCTTTGGAAATACATTTGGAAACTTGTTCATATTCTAACAATATCAACACTGCAGACATTCAGTGAATAGTTACTTCTGTGCTATAGAGCCATCCATTAGTTGTGACATAAACTGAAAAAGATTGTACTCTCCTAGATGAACAATTCAGTTAACTTTTTCTCATAAAGCAATGTTTTCAAATTATATTTTTAAAGTATCTAATAAACTAATTCATTCAAGTTAGCTTATGTCAAGCCTAACCTCTAAGCAGGATGACCATATAATTTATTATCCAAACTGGATAGTTTTGAGAGTAATAAGGGGCAGTGTTAATGATTACCCTGCGACAATGTGGACAAACTGGGTTTTATGGTCAGCTTCTTTTTAAATTATGTTGACTCTCCCAAATGGCAATATCTTCTGAGAGCTTAAAAATTATATATTCTTTGAGTTAGTAGATAGCATTTTATGAAAATAAAAGTGTGCAAAGATTTATCTGCAAGACTGTTCATTAAACCTCTGTTGTCCTTAAACCTTCACCTCTACCTCCCCCGATCCTCACCTGGAGCAGATACCCTAGCACATCAAACCTCATAGAAAGACAGAAGCAACTAGTGGCGAACTTTCTCAGTTCTTCGGCAACAACCTCTAATGTAATGTGTATTTGTGTCCATCCTTTGTTCATTCTCTCAGGTTATAATAGAAGATGCATCTCTTCTCCTCACTTAGATTAATCCTCCCACATGGATGATGAGGCTTATCCCTCTCATCTTCTTAGGGACATTCCTCCATCTGATACCCTCACTTCCTCCTATATCTTCAATTTTTGGTACCCTTCTCTAGTACTATTCTCGATAAGCCTTTCCATCATGAAAAAAGGACAGAGAATCCTCCCTAGCCCTGACAGATACAAAATCTTATACTTAGAGCTATAATAATTAAAAGTCTGTTACAGGAGAAGGATAGAATAATCAAATGAACAGAATAAAGAGTTCAGAAATAGACAGAATACACATAAGGATCTGGAATAGAATAAAAATGCTATTTCAAATCAAGGAGAAGAGATGGTTACTCATTAAATGGTGCAGAGATAGGTAGAAAGTCATTTGGAAAAAAGCATACTTCTCTCCTTATATCAAAATGAATTTCATTTGGTCAATGATTTTTAACAAAGACAGTCAGAGTACAAAAGGTTATGGTGATCCACAAATAATTTGATTCTCCTGCTTTTGAGTGTAGGCTGGACTTGTGACTAGCTTCCAACAAGTAGAGTACAGAAGGGGAAAAATATTAACTTTAGAGTGGAGAAATATGACAGACACTTTAACTAAGTGATCATGTTTAACATTACCAGCAATAAGACATGTTAGTATCACATATTCCCTCATATGATGTAATGAGCAGGGCTCTTCACAAATCTATAACCCCCAAATCTATAACCTCAGTCGAATCATGAGAAATCGTGAGACAAACTCAGATTGAGGGACATTCTACAAAATGCCTGGCTAGTACACATCTAAAGTGTGAAGGTCATGAGAGAGAAGACATGACAGAGGAAATGTCACACTGAAGTAGCCTAAGGAGGCATGAGAGCTAAAAGCAATGTGGTGCCTTGGACTGGATACTGGAACAGAAAAAGGAAGTATGAATAAATCTGTAGTTTAACTAATGGTATTGCATCAATGTCAATTTCTTAGTTTTGATAATTATACCATGGTTATGTAAGAAGTTAAGCTGGGTGGAAGGTATATGGGAACTCTCTGTGCTATCTTTGCAACTCTTCCGTAAGTCTAAAATTATTTCAAAATAAAGTTAAAAAATAAAGATTATGGTAATATAAAAGTTAACTCAAAAGGGACCAAAGACCTAAAGGTAAGAGGTAAAACTATAAAATTTTTCAAAAAAACACATGGGTGTGAATCTTTGTGACCTTGGCTTACGCAATGGTTTCTTAGCTATGACACCAAAAGAGAAAATAAACTGTATTTCATCAAAATTAAAATCTTTTGTGCTTCAAAGGATACTATCAAGAAAGTGAAAAGATAACCCATGGAATGGGAGAAAACATTTGCAAATTGTATATCTGATAAAGGACCTGTATCTACCACTAGACAGAACTCATTTCTAATAAAAAGACAACCAACCAAATTAAAAAACAGGCAAAGGATCTGAATAGACATTTCTCCAAAGGAGATATACAAATAGCCAATAAGTGCATGAAAAGATGCTCAACATCATTAACCGTCAGAGAAATACAAATTAAAACCACAAGAGAGATATCACTTTATATCCACTAGGATGGCTATAATCAATAGTACAGATAATAACAAGTGTTGACCAGCATGTGGAGATATTGGAACCCTCACACACTGCTGGTGGGAATGTAAAATAGTACAGCCACTTTGGTAAACAGTCTGGCAGTTCCTCAAAATGTTACACATAGAGTTTCCACGTGACTCGCTCATAGGATAAATGAAAACCTATGTCCACACAAAAACTTGTACACGATGTTCATAGCTACGTTATTCGTAACAGCCAGAAAGTGGAAACAACCCAAATGTCTATTAGTGAGTGGATAATTAAAAAGTGATATATCCATACAATGGAATATTATTCTGCAATAAAAAGAAATTAAGTAGTGATATATGCTATAACATGGATGAAACTTTAAAACATTATGCTAAGTGAAAGAAGCCAGCCACAAAGACCACATATTACATGATTCCACATATATGAGCTACCTAGAATAGACATGATTTCATGTATACGAAATATTCCATCTATATGAAATATCAAGAATAGAGACAGAAAGTAGATTAGTTGTTACCTAGGGCTGGAGGGGTTGGGGAGTGACTACTAATGGGTATGAGGTTTCTTTTTGGGGTGCTGAAAATATTCTAAAATAGATTGTGGTGATGGTTGCACAACTCTGTGAATACAGTAAAAACAGTTAAAATGGACACTTTAGATGGTGTGAATTGTATGGTATGTGACTTATATCTCAATAAAACTGTTACTAAAAAAAGAACATTTACAATTACACACACACAAAAGATTACAGGGAAAACACTGGCAACCTTTTTTAGAATCTTGGATTTGAAAAGGTTTTTCTGAGTATGGCAAATATCTCAAAAATCATAAAATCATTTGACTAAAATTTATGACCATTATGACCATTTATGACTATATGACCAAAAAAATGATATAAACATCAAAGTCCCATTTAGTTGTCTGTATTCCCCAGTAGACAGCATACTCCTAAAGTATTTGGTTTTTCCTTGCTGTATGCTAAATCCCAGTGTTGGCCTATATAGGTATAAATATTTGTTGATTGAATATTAGATAGTTCTTTTTATAGTCTCTTTCATTAGGGTACTCATTTATGATTGACCCATGGTATTATAAAACAAGCTAATGCATTTTCAGTGTCATTCTCCATGAAAAGGCAAGCTAGAGCTATAAATGAGAAACATTAAAAGGCCAATATGAGGGAATAAAAAGATAAGCAACAGACTGGGAGAAAATATTTGCAAAACACATAGCTGATAAAGGGCTGGTATCCAAAATATAGAAAGAACTCAAAACTCAACAAAAAAACAAACCACCTAAAAAACAGGCCAAAGATCTGGACAGACACCTTATCAAAGAAGATATACAGATGGAAAATAAGCCTATGAAAAGATTCTGAACATCTTACGTCATTAGGGACTTGCAAATTAAAACAAAGAGATACCACTACACACCTATTAGAATGGCAAAATCCAAAACACTGACAACACCAAATGTCGACAAGGATATGGAGCAACAGGAACTCTCATTCACTGCTGGTGGAAGGGCAAAATGGCACAGCCCCTTTGGGAGAAAGTTTGGCAGTTTCTTACAAAGCTAAACATACTCTTAACATACGATCCAGCAATTGGATTCTCTAGTATTTACCCAAATGATTAAAAATTAATGTCCACACAAAAACCTGCAGTCAAGCAAGATAAGCTCTGGAGATCTGCTGTACAAAATTGTACCTATGGTCAATAATAATGTATTGTACATTTAAACATTTGTCAAGAGGGTATATCTCATGTTGTGTTCTTATCACTATAAAATAAAAAGAAAAAATATCCAAGATTTTTTTTAAAAAACCCTTCACATGAATGTTTATAGCAGCTTCATTCATTATTATCAAAACCTAAGATGTCCTTCAATAGGTAAATGGATAAACAGACTGGTGTATTCATACAATGGAATATTATTCAGCACTACAGAGAAACAAACTATTAGCCATGAAAAGACATGGAGGAAACTTAAGTGCATATTACTAAGCGAAAGAAGACAATCTGAAAAGGCTACATACTGTGTGATTACAACTGTGACATTCTGGAAAAGGCAAAACTATAGAGACAGTGAAAAGATCAATGGTTGCCTGCCAGGAGCTCAGGAAGAGAGAGGAAGGGACGAATAAGTGGAATACAGGAGATATGAGGGGCAATGAAACTATTCTGTGTGCTAATGTAATTAAAGTCATTATACATCTGTCAAAACCCATGGAATCTGCAACACCAAGAGTGAACTCTAACTTAATCTCTAGACTTTAACAATCATGTACCAACACTGGCTCACCAACTGTAACAAATGTACCACACCAATGCAAGGTGTTAATGGGGAATGGGGGAAGTTAAATGCAAACTATGTATCTTCTGCTCAATTTTTCTTTAAACCTAAAACTGCTAAAAAAATTTTAAAGTTTATTAATTAAACACAAAACAAACAAACAAAAAAGGCAACATGGAAAAAGGCAGTGGTTAAGTGCCCAGGCTTTGGAGTCCGTCTACTTTGTGTCTGAATACATTAATAGCAACATAACCTTCAGCAAGTTATTTAACTCTTCCCACCCCATCAGCTCTAAATTTTATGGTCAGTCTTTGCCTTGGAAATACTATGGTGTAGGATGTAGTATATGTCTTAACATAAAGCACACTGCTAATACATATTTGTTAACTGGATAGGTACCTTCCTAGTTACAATTTCAACTGTCATCCAGGAACCTGCAAATCTGGGTTAATTTCCTAAAACTAATTCCTGGGTTATAGAGCAATAATAATAATGAGGCCTTTCCTAGTTTTTAACTGGTCTCTTATAATGAAGCATCTATCTGCAAATTAACAAGTTTCTAAATATGGACTATAATAAATAAATAGTAAAGATCAACAAAGACTTTTGCATGGATTTGGAACATATAATAAAATTTACATTTTCATGGACATACTGAACAGTTAAGAATTTTCAATTTTAATACTACATCTTATCCTTAATGACCTTACAAGAAACGTGGGGCAGCTACAGTCCCCATTCACAGTAGATAAACAGAAATTCAGATGATCCCAGCCAAGCTCAGCCTCAATCCTTCCAACATCAGTTAAGTTCTGAGACTACAAGTGGATCTGAAATGACGTCTGAAATAACAGAACCTGAGCTGTGGTGAAAACAAGTTGTTTTCTCTGTCTCTTTCTTTTCTGATTAAATGGAGAGATGACGGCCTAGCATAGGCTAACCAGTTTTATTCTTTAGCACTCAATTGCAAAACTACTATATTTTCATGTTTCTTTCCAATAAAATGATTAAAAAAAAACCCCTGACATCAGACAATCAATAAAGATTATAGGAATGCAGGAGGGGAAGAGATTTGGAGTGGCTGAACTCTAAAGCCTTTGAAACACTAAAAATCTGTTTTTGACAATCACTTTTTCTAACAAGTGGTAAGGAAACTAATTTTCTGTACTTGCAAATGCATATTAAAAACTATATTATTGGGAATAATTTTTTTAAACCTTAGATAACTCTTCACCTATCCTAAATCCTGAAAAAACGTATATAAGATAGATAAAGAAAGATATTATAGGAGAGCTCAGTTTCAGAGTTGAAATGTAGTACTATCATCATTCAAAAGAATGTTCATCATTTATATTATTTATGATTAAAAGATATTAAAAATACTTGTTTTATGACGCATTGTAGTCTAGTGTATGGACGTTAACATTTGCTTCTGAAAACTGATGACTTGGTATCAGACAAATGTGTCATTCTTTTGCTTATACAGCTAGTGATTTTCTCAAGAATATTTGGAACTGGGCAGTTTTATTTCCTCTAGGAAGTAAAAAACAAGTCACAACCTTTACCCCTTTTCTGAAAACAAATCTGACATTTCACTCACGAGATATGTACACTTAGGGACCTTGGCTGTATTTTGGTAGAGAAGTCAGGTCAAAAAGTCCATTGAACTCATAACATCACCACATTAAAGTCACACTGACGGCGTATTTGTGTCCAACTCCTTCTTGCCAGTAGTGCTAACACTAGGTTATGAAAATGGCAACGATTTAAGCATCCAAGGAAAATCGAAATGGTAATTTTGGTGGCATTTGATTAGCACTTGGCCCAAGAATGAATTCAACTAAATCAGACAGTAGGGCAGATAGCATCTGACTGCTATGATATCCCAAAAAACATAAAGTCTACCTACACATTAGGTGTAGTAATACATGCATGAATCACAGGAACTTACACAGAATTCTAATTATTTAATACACGGCGGCCAAATTTGACAAAATTCTGTCATTAAGCTTACATAATAAGAATATCCTTGAATTTGCAATATGTATACTTTTTTATTCTATAACCTAAAATTAACTTAAACTAAAGATAAAAAATAAGCCAGTTGTGAGAAAATTCAAGATCCTGTAGTGAACTTTTTTGAATTTTAAGCAAAACAAAACACTATCCAACTGCTTCAACCGTTTTTTGTGTGTGTGTGTTTAAAGTGAAAGGGGAGGTAATGAGGCATTTTCACGAGTCATCATGATGGTTCTAGGAGCACCCATAACACGATAACCCCTAGAGTTAATTTTAGACAATGTACAAAAATCCCTGGTGAGTTGGGCAGTATACGAATGCTAATCGGGATGTGACAGATCAGACTTCAAATTCTTAAGATCGGACTAGCATGGTTGCAAAGACGCAAGTCAGGTCAGGACCAAGGAGAAAAGCTGCAAATGATTACTTTATCCATTTCCGAAAAGGCAACAGATCCCACCTGAGCTTTGGGATGAGGGTTAGGACCAAGATTTGGGAAGATTCAGTTCAGGAATCCACCCGGGGGCCGTGTTAACAAGTTTCCTCCGCCCATGACCTTTAGCCTAGTTGTCAATCCTTCCAATTGAGACAGTCCCAGGGGGAGAAATCTAGGGTAAACCACCAGGCGCAGACAGCGTGATCTTTGTCCCAGGTTAACCTGAGAACGTCGACAAAAGGAGAACAGAGAGGAGAGAGATGCGTACAGCCCTCAGATGTAGCCCTCCCCATTTCGCCCTGACTCCTCGACCACTTATCCCCGCCTGGAGTTCCCTCTCACCCGGACAGGACAGCTTGGCTAGCGGCAGCAACATGTTCCCTGCAACGAGGAGTCTCCGTCGGATACAATGGGAGGCGTACTGTCTGCAGCTCGCGGCACGCGCTGGACCTCTAGGCCGCGGGGGGCGCCATCACCTCCACTGAAGTTCGTCTCTGATCAGCCGACCGCTCTGTCTTCACAGCGCTCCCGACTCTCTCTCGCTCTGCGCCGGCGCCACGCATGACGCCATGGCCAGCAGAGGCTTCCGGGTCACGTATCCATGGGAGAAAAAGAAAGGGACTTCAAGCACCAGCGCGACCAGTGAGTTCGGATCTGTGCCGCCTTCCCACCCAGGCATGGTCCTGGCGCCGGAGCGCCATAGGAGGGACCCGCAAAACCCACAGCGCGACGCCCACGCAGCAAACGGTAGTGGGAGGCCGAGCGACGCGTACGGCATCCTGGGAGTTGTAGTCTTCTGCTCAAGTGTCCTCTGAACTTGACTGGAGCTTTGCGCAGGAGCGGTGAGCTGCCCGAGGTGAATTGACTTACATCTGATTGGCTGTCCCGAGAGAAGGAGAGGTCTTCACGGTCTAGGGCAGAAGCTCACGAAGAGGCGGGGCCTCCGGGCTTTGGGCGCGAGCGGTTGAAAGATAGTTGGTGTCGGTTCGGCTGCTAAGGTCCGGTCCCGCCGTCCCAGGCCTTTTCCATGGCAGACGCCGAGGAGGTGCGGGTCTCTTCGCCGCCCCCGCCACCTCCTTTCTCTCCTTCGTCTTCAGACGCCTCTTCAGCATCTTCCCCCGGCGTCCCAGTGAGTTTGGGCTGGCCAGTTCCTAGCAGCGGCCAAACGGTGGACCCGCTGGAGGAGGTGGAGCTGCAGATCGGAGACGTGAGTGTGTCCCGACTGGTCCCGGGGCCTCGTCCCCACTCGGCACCTGTCTGGAGACAGACCGCGGCGGGTCCAGGGAGGGAGGGACAGGCGGTGCACGCACCCTGCCTGGCGCGTCTCGCCTTTGGCCCACAAGAGGCGGCGGGGGGGGGGGGGGGGGGGGCGGCGACCAAAGTCCCCTTGCCCCGAGCCCTGAGGATTCCGTCTTTAGATTTAGCATGGAGGAGTTAGGGGTTATGCCTCCACCCACCCGCCCCATCCCTGTTTTCTTTTTGCCTCGCCTTCTGGTTTCGGTCATGCGCTGTAACCCGAAACCACGCAGCTCTGCTGTGCGGACGCGTGCTGGCTCCGTCTGCCCTCTCATCCGCCGCCCTTGCTGTCTGTTGGTGCTTCGAAGCAGGCTGTGATTTCTCTCCGCGGGACTTAAGAGCCCGCTGTTCTGGTTGGCCACCTGCCCAGAGCCAGCTGACAATGCCATTGTCAGGCTTGCTTTGTGCTGGACCCAGTTTAGAGGATTTAGTCACGGCCCCTGTAGTCCAGATTGGTTTCATTGACGGTTGAGTCAAAGACCCCTCCCTGTGCTTGCTAAAATGCATAGCGATGGATGGTTTCTGCTGAGTCTAGAATTCCCAGAAACAAGCGCGCGCGCACGCGCGGACGCACACACAGACGCCGGAGAAGGTTACAGTTTCAGTGTTTAAGGACTGTTGGGTGGGTCAGGTGATTGGGATGTAGGGTGTAATCTTCCTGGGAGAACTTTGTGGAATACACCCTCCTGTGCAGATTGGAAACTGGAGAATGAACTCGATTATCTCATTGGTCAAGAATTTCTTTGTGTAAAAGATGACTAAAGTGCTGATACAGCTTCTCTTTTTGCTGAACAAGACTGGTTTCAAGTGAATATGTAGAGTGGAGCGCTGATGTGTTACCTTGGAACAGGGTTATTTTATATAACAGAGGAAGAAAATATTTCATTGAGTTTGCCATCAAGAGTTGGATGTTTTCTGCATGTGTTTTGATTTTGTTGATGTTTGTCAGCTCAGAGTGTCTATTTGGTCTATACCTTTTCATGGTCTAAAGAGTTCACAGGTAAAACTAGTGGAACAATCCGCTTGTAACCCAAATAATAGTAAAGATTGTATATGATGAAGTCCTTCAGTGCTTCTGGTACTTAGTGTCAAGGGCTCCAAGTCGTCTTGTTGAACTAAATGAGAATCCAGTGTATTTTCGATTGAAAAAAAATACTTGGCATGTCTCATACATAATGCATTGTTCCTTAAAGCTCACTTTGTATTAAAGAATTTCTTAAGTTCTCAGAAAGAGCCAGTGTTTTAGTTTGAAGATTTTTTACTTTTGAGGAAAAATACTTGGGCATTGGATTCTCGGTTTTAAGCTATTTTTAGACCATTTATAAAATGAGATGAAAATTTTAAAAATAAACTTCTCTTGTTTTACTTTTTTTTTTTTTTAAATTTCAGGCAGCGTTTTCATTAACCAAACTTCTTGAAGCCACATCTGCAGTATCAGCTCAACTGGAAGAGCTTGCCTTCAAATGTACAGAAAATGCACGTTTCCTTAAAACGTGGCGGGACCTCTTGAAAGAAGGCTATGATTCTTTGAAGCCTGACAACTGATTTGGCTGTGTAATAATTTATGCTTCTTCATTTATGATTTTTGCATATGTCCCATATGTGTAGGATAAGCTCCAGCAGTTCTCTATGCTTGGAATGAAATTTTTCTTGGTTTTCTTCACTTTTGTGAAAGCAGAATAGTGATGTTATTTTTGATGCTGGCCCGTATTTGTTTATCTTTAAATACTTTGTGTCCTCTAAACTTTCATAGAATAATTTATGAAAGTTAATTTCATCAGTAGATAATATTAATAATGCCACAGTGTTAGGTAGCAAACTAGGTAGACATCATTCTATTTGCTGTGCCAGAAGATGCCAGGAATGGCAGAGTTTGAAGTTGAGCTTGATTTTATGGACCAACGGAAGTGACTTGAAGGTTACCAATGTTAGGTCCAGCTCCATTAGGCTGAGTTGCCCGGAACCCATGATTGTGTCTTTATTTCTCTATCCCCAACACCCAGAACAGTGTCCCATAACAATCACTAAATATTTGTTGAAGAAAAGAGTTGACAACACAATTAAAAGCTATTTTTTCCTTCCTTCCTTTCTTTACCATGAAGATTATAATTGTTTCTCTAAAAAATATTTGAATGAGAACCTCACTGACTTAAAGGAAAATGTTCTCTTTTTTTACAGCAATTTGAATTTTGATGGCAGCTTTTTAAAATATAATAAATATTTTTTGCCCTTCTATGATGCTTTTTAGAAAAGCTTTTACTTCAGAAAATGAAAAAAATGCATATTTTCCCCCCCTATTTCTAAGGTTAATTGCTTTTACAGATAGTATTGCTTGTATTTGATGTTGTTACATGTTTGATTCCTCTCTTTAAAGCAGCTTATCAAAATTATGGCTCTGTACTGTTACTTTTGGAGCTTTGCAAGTAGTAATTCTAAATTCTAAATATAATACTTCTAAAGAAGTTACTTTGGGGGCTGGCCGGGTTATGTAGTGGTTAAGTTCTCGTGCTCTGCTTCAGTGGCCCCGGGGTTTGTGCGCCCCGATCCCAGGCGTGGACCTACACACTGCTTATCAAGCCTTGCTGTGGCGGAGTCCCGTATGCAAAATAGAGAAGATTGGCATGGATGTTAGCTCAGGGACAGTCTTCCTCAAGCAAAAAGAGGAAAATTGGCAAACGGTGTTAGTTCAGGGCCATTCTTCCTCTCACATACACAGACACTCACACAAAATGACGTTACTTTGTTTTTAATTCATCAAATTTAAATAATGTGATTGTTTTCATATTATTTGACCTGAATGACGATGTTGTATTTTACCTGTCCTATATCTTACATTGCTCTCTCTCTTTTTCTTTTTTTTTAGTGGTTTGTCAATGATTAAGCCAGCTAGTTCTCTACTGTATAACTTCTGTTCATCTTTGATATGGCATCTTAATTCTTTGTAGATATGGAGATGTGTACAGAGCTATATTTTAAAGTCCCACAAACGGGCTGTGAGAGGGGACAAATGGATGGGCAAAGAATAGTTTTGTTTAGCATGTTAGGTCATAGTTCTTAATCTTTTTAAGTTAAAGATAGAACCTAGAGTATGTTCCTATACCAAAGACGTGTATTTTGATATTAGAAAAATATTTTTCATGTGTTGTGAAGATTGTAATTTTTAAAATGTATGAAAATAAATTCTTGTTAAAAGCAAATTTTGTTTCCGTTTCTTTAGGTTCATTATTTTTCAGCATTTTATTGCCATATTTCAAACATAATGGGAAAGGTGAATGATTTAATGAGCACTCATGTGTTCCCCATGCAGATTTAATAAACGTTAGCATTTGGCTATTTCAGATCTATGTGTGTATGTAAGTGTTGGATATGTTTGAAGCTTGCTTTTTTACCTCTGATCCCATCCGCTTCTTCTCTCCCTAGAGGTAACCACTGTCCTAGAGGTGGGGTATATTCTAGTTTGTGTTTTTATATTTTTAATACATACACGTGTTTTCAAAGCCCTGCAAAATACTATTTTGTGTGTGTGGTAGCTGGCCTCCAGATGGACCCAGTGGTCTCCTGCCTCCTGGTGTTCCTGCCCTTGTACGGTCTCCCGCGTTGAATAGTGCTGAATTGTGTAACTACCAGGATGTTGAGGAAATGTGATTTCTGAGACCATATCTTTTGCCTATTTTTCTATTATGTTTTGTCTCTTCCTTATTGATTTGTGGGTATTATGTATCTTGAATACTAACTAATGATCTGTTGTGTGTGTCTCAGCTGTCTTTTGTAGTCTGTGGTTTATCTTGTATTTGATTATGGAGCCTCCTTGAATAAAGGTTTTTAATTTTAATGTAATTTTACCAATATTTCTTAGAGCTTTCTGGGTCGTGTGTAGGAAATGTCATAAAGATACTGTCCTATACATCTTTCTAAAAGTTAAAAAATGTTATTTTTAATATTTAGGTGTTTTAATCCACCTGAATTTATTTTTGCTTATGGTGTGATTTTGGGATCTTTTGTTTGTTTTTGTATGTGTATAGCTGTTCCTCCAAGTACCGCTGTTTCAAATGCTGCATCTGTCATTCACTTACCGTATTAATTAATGCCTGGTTCTGAGTTCTCTATTTTGTTCTTTTGATCTATTTGCTTAACCCCATGGTAAGATTTTCTATAACTTCCCTTTTTTTAGCTGTATCATGTGATCTGTACTGTTATTTTTGTGTGTGTGACTTCCTCCCCCACCCCATCTACTTTTTTAAGTTAGAAAAGAAAAAACATGTTACCAATTTCTAATTTTATTGAATTGCGGTCAGTTTAGGTTAACCCCTGGTTTTAGGCGGTGAGCCTTCTGTGGACATTTTTAGTTTATTCCTCTGTCCCAAAACTCGGAGCTGCTAGTGTCGGGTAGGCCCATAGCTCAGCTCTGCTTTCAGTTTCTGTTGCGTGTGTGGTCCACAGAGAAGTTCATCTTATTTTTAAGAGTGGCTTTAAAAAAATCATCCCTTTTTATATTTTTTTTTGGTCTGCTTCTTGGGAGAGGTTGGGGAAGAGGTCAAAGCATAAACATTTTCTTAAAGATTTGAGGAATTTTTTTTTTTTTAACTTAGTAGCTCATTAACCAGCTCTACACAAAACCTCAGAGGAAAACTTAATGTTCCGACCGATGTAAATTTTTAAAAGCCTCAAGAAGCTAAAGTTAATAGGATGGAAGTTTTAGCATTAAAAAATGTTTGGTTTCAAAAATTCTGAGTATGAAATATGTCAGGCACTATACTAGGAGCTTTATTAACATTAGTTCATGTAACCATATTAGCTCTTTGAAGAAAGTGATATTATTGCCATCTACAGAATAGGAAACAGGCTAAGATGAAATAATTTGCCTGTGTATCTGTGACACCAAAATTAGTATGCTTGTCTGCACCAAACCTAGCCACCTAGCTCTTGGTTAGACATTAATATTCGACTTAATCATTTTATTTATTCTTCCCATTTGTGATGGCTTATGTGTCAACTTGACTGGGCCACAGAGTACCCAGACATTTGGTCAAACATTCTGCATGTTTCTGTGAGTGTTTTTGGATGAGATTATCAATTAAATGGGTAGATTGAGTAAAGCAGATTGCCTTCTGTAATGTGATGGGTCTTGTTCAATCAGTTGAATAGAACAAAAGGCAGACCCTCTCCTGAGTAATAAGGGTATTCTTCTGCCTGATGGCCTTGGAACATTGACTCTTCCTGCCTGATGACCCTTAAACTGGGACATTGGCTTTTCCTTGTTCTACAGCAAATTCCAGCGTTCAGTCTTGAACTGGGACCTTGGCTCTGCAGATTTTGGACTTGCCAGCCTCCATAATCACATGAGCCAATTTCTTATAAGAAATTTCTCTCTCTCTCTCTCTATGTATATATGTATGGATGGATTCTGTTTCTATGGAGAACCCTGATACACCAAAAGTGGAACTTACTTGTTCATTCAGTTACCCATCATAGATTATTTGTGCTAGTAACTGTAAAATATTACATTTTTTCCCCCTGAGGTTACATCTTTTTGAAGGGTCTAAATTCCTATAAAGATCAACTGAGCAAATTAGAACAGGAGGTACCAAAACTTCTTGAAGATGATTCCCAGTATCACAATGAGACATGATACTGGCCCAAACTAGGATATTGGGAATTGGGATAAAGAGAAGTGCACACATTTAAGAGATGTTTATTACATAGAACTGAGAAGGGACTGGGTGATTTGATAGGATGGATAAGGAAGAGAGAAGGGTCAAAGGACGACACCCAGTTTTCTAGGTTTGGCCATTGGTGCTGTTCTCCAAGACAGGGTCTAGAGAAGGAGACTCAGGCGTCAGAGTCCATACATAATAATGACGTTAAAGAGCAAGTAGAAATGTCTAGTAGGCAGTTGTGTGCATAAGTGACCAGTTCAGGAGACAGAACTGGCTAAAGGCAAAAATGTGAGAACCAGCAGTATAAACATAGTAACTGATCCATGGAAGTGGGTGAGATTGCCACAGTCTATAGATAAGAGAAAGAGTTAAAACAGTGAGAGTAAATGAGGCTTCTAGTGAAAGATTTTCTCTTTAAAAGAGGAGCACCTTAGTAAAAATTAAATAACTATTTTTGAAATCTCTTAGCTAGAGGGGGTCATTCCATCCCATTCAAGTATCAATTCACTTACTACTTAGTTTGTTAAGCAGTAAAATGCATAGACTTCACAATTCCAGCTGAATATTCATTCCCCTTTCCCCTTTGTTCTTTGCCTTCAACTTTAGCAGTCTAAATTGCTAAAAGCCGGTAATTGCTTTGGGAGAGGTCACGTACTAGCATGATGAATTAGGAGCTCTTTAAAAATGGTGAGAAAATAAAAGTTGAAGTTTTCTTGATGTGTATTTTTAAATTTTAAAACAACTTTGACTTGACTTAGAGGATTGATTTGACCTAGCGCATGGTCCATGAGTTTTGGACCAGAGTTATATTTGTGAGAGAGAAAACCTTGATTTGTATCTGGGTTAACTTAGTGCTTCTATTGCACCTCCCATTGAAGCTAGTAGGAACTATTATGCGGAATGTTAATAATTGTCAAATTAAATTAAATAGAAGTTACCCCTTTTGGGGAGGTAGAAGGATAGAAGAGTGAGTGGATTGAGTAGACAGAAAACCAGTGGCTTCTAGAAAATCATTTGAAAACATTCTAAATACTGAAAAGTAGTTTCAGATGTATATTCTGGGGTGGCCGAGTGGCGCAGCGGTTAAGTGTGCATGTTCCGCTTCGGCGGCCCAGTGTTCCCCGGTTGGGATTCTGGGTGCGGACATGGCACTGCGTCAAGCCATGCTGTGGCAGGCGTCCTATAAAGCAGAGGAACATGGGCACAGATGTTAGCTCAGGGCCAGCCTTTCTCAGCAAAAAGAGGAGGATTGGCAGCAGTTAGCTCAGGGCTGATCTTCCTCAGAAAAAAAAAAAGATGTATATTCTGTAAATTCACTGTATGTCTGAGACTCTTAGACAAAGGTTACGATCATGATTTTTGCAGAATTACATTTTATCTCTTCTGTCTTCATAATTACTGCTTTTTATTTTTTAGATATTCTTTTTAAGAAAAAATATTTTCCTATTCTATTATTTAATATTAGTAATAAGACTTCTTAAAAATAATAAATATCCTTATAAAAGAATTTAAATGTATTTTCATTTTTGTAGGCTTTTTAAAAATTATGGTGTAAGCAGTTAGAGAATTGAATATTATAAGCAGAACTATGGCTTTCTACTATTTTCTGATTTTTGTTGAAAGGATACCACATTCCTCAAGTAGAAAATTATTGGTGTCACTCCAAGTAAGAAGAGAAAAGACTCAAAGCAGTCTTATTTTTAATAGAATTAAATTTCAGGTAATTTATTTTCAAAAGAAATTTATACAATTATATACTCAATAAATATATTTTTGATTCCAGTATTTTCATGTTTCAGACATTTTTGTTGTATTTGAAACTACCTGAAAATATTTTATTCCTGTTTAAAGGTTTCAAATTATGAAAGGAAAAAATTCCAATAGCTAAGTGAGAGACCAGAAGAATAACTAACTAGCTAAAAAAGTTACTATCTTATGAACTGGCCGACTGCAAACAGAAGGTGAATCCTTCTTTTGATGACAACTACTTTCTCTTTAGAGTAAAGCTCGTACACATACAGATCTTTCCTTCCTCAATCAGTGCATTCCAGGTCTTTTTTTTTTCCCCTCTTACCTGCTTTATTGAGATATAGTTCACATACCATAAAATTCACCCATCTAAAGTGTATAATTCAGTGGCTTTTAGTATAATCACCACAATCAATTTTAGAATTTTTTTGCCCAAGAAGATACTCTGCTTCTTAGGCATAACCCTCCCACCCCCAGTAACCTATAATCTACTTCCTGTCTCTGTGGATTTACTTATTCTAGATATTTCTTTAAAGTGGAATCATACAGTATTTGTCCTTTTGTGTCTGGCTTATTTCACATTCATTGTATTGTAGCATGTGTCAGAACTTCATTCCTTTTTATGGCTGAATCATATTCCATTGTATGGATATATCACATTTTGTTTATCTGTTCATCAGTTGATGGGCGCTTGAGTTGTTTCCATCTTTTGGCTACTGTGAATAATGCTGCAATGAACATTTGAATACAAGTATCTGTTCGAGTCCTGTTTTCTCTTCTTTTGAGTTTATACCCAGGAGTGAAATTGCTGGATCATGTCGTAATTCTATGATAAGCTTTTGAGGAACCACCAAACTGTTTTCTACAGCAACTGCACTATTATACATTTCCACCAGCAATATAGAAGGGTTCCAATCTCCACATTCTTGCCAACACTTATTTTCTGTTTGGTTTTTTTTTAAATTACAGCCTTCCTAGTAGGTGTGAAGTATTATCTCATTGTGATTTTAATTTGCATTTTCCTAATGATTAAGTGGTGATGAGCATCTTTTCATGTGCTTATTGGCCATTTGTATATCTTCTTTGGAGAAATGTCTATTCAAGTCTTTTGCCTATTTTTTTAATTGAATTGCTTGTCTTTTTTGTTGAGTTGTGGGAGTTCTTTATATATTCTGGATATTAAACCCTTCTCAGGTGCATGATTTCCAAATATTTTCTTTTATTCTGTAGGTTGTCTTTTCACTTTTTTTTGATAATGTCCTTTGATGCACAAAAATTTAATTTAGATGAAGTCTAATTTATCTATGTTTTTCCTTTTGTCACTTATTCTTTTGTTGTCATATATAAGAATCCATGACCAAATTCATGGTCTTGAGGATTACCCATATGTTTTCTTCTAAGAGTTTTATGTCTTATGTTTAGATTATTGATTCATTTTGAGTTAATTTTTGTATATGGTGGAAGGTAGCAATCCAACTTCCATTGGTCTAAATGTCTATCCTCATCCTATCTTTGCTGATTCACTCCTTTGCACTACTTTTATTCTCCTGTCCCAATCCCATATGATGGTGCTCATTTAAAGCAACCAGACAACTGGGCAGGGTGACAGAGCAGTGCTGTTTTGAGTTTATATCAGAGCATCTTTTTTCATAGGAATAAGTTGTTATATTGGCTCTCAAGTGTACGGAGACTTGAAGAGAGGTGAGATGAATTCTGAAAACAGAATATCTGTATTTTGCAAACAATTAGACATTTTCTCTGAAACTATTATATTATTACAAAACCTTAAGCCCTTATTTAAAAGTGCCCTTGATTCTTATGTTTTCTGGTATGTGTAACAAACAAAGCTGTACCTTAAACTAGGAATTGCGGGTGGACTTTGTATATTTTGTTGTAGTTAAACACAATTTAACATTGCAAATTGAAAAGGTTCTATACTGTTACTTCCAGGAATTTACTGCAGTAGCATGTGCCTTGTGGGTACTCAATAAATGCGTGGTAAAAGAATGAATGAATCTTTCTGAAGTAGATTTCTCTTAATTTCCTATGCAAAATATGTCCTAATATATACACATTCTCAATATAATTTATTTCTCTTACATGGGCATCCGTCACTTTGATTTTTCCCAAATAACCTCATGTCCTTGTAAACTAATTTATTTTAGCCATTATTATATATTATTAATTTTGTGGCATTCATTTTATACTAATCAATCCTAAAGCATCCTACAGTATTCTCTGTAGAAATGGATTTCAGAGTCAGTTATGAATAGGAATTGAGTCTAGTTGATTGAGAAATTAGTGATAATTCACAGGGGTCTGAGAAAAGAGCCGGCTTCATTAACTCAGATTGCATCTCCTGCAGTGGCCACATTTCTACCCAGATGAACGATGGAGTATATGTTTTCTGACTTCCTTTGCTGTCAATAGATCTTCTTTGTCTGTAGTTGTACCAAAACTGATGGATCATTTCTTTGAATGGTCTTGTAGTCAGAGTATAGAGAATTGGGTTTAAAGCACTGTTGATAGGCAAAATAAAAATCACCACCCAAGAGTTTATGGTACCTAGAAAAGAAAAATGAAATAATTTTAATGTTTATGGATGTTTACAAAGTATAGAAACCCCCTTTTCCTTGTTTCTCCTCCAGCCCCCTTTTGAGTCTTAATGTTTTCCCTTTGATGTCACATAATTAAATACCAAGGCTATATGTGTTTCCAGGCTGTCTTTCCAGGGTGCCAGTGTTTGAGGGGAGTACTGGTGCTGCAAAAAAACAGGGCTCTTTGCTAAGCAGTTTTTCTTGAATACATCAACAAAAGTATTCGATTAGGTAGAAATATTTTCCACCAAGTGATTGTATATCACTTTTCAAATGTTTTGATTACTGGATAGTACATATAGCATTTCTCAGAATATATAGACTTATCTTTGATAAATTTCTTTTCTGCTATTTATTTGGTTTTAAAAATAGGTATGCATTTTTAGGCTTTTGACTAGATATTTATTTCAGTAAAAACATCTTTGCTAACCTTATCTTAAAAATCACTGTAGTGTATATGCAACTACCAAATATTGAGATTTTTATTATAATTTAACTGATGCTATCTTCCTTCCTTGTTGCTTATAAAATGTAAGATACTGTCACCCCCAACCACGGGAAAAAGTAAAATTAAAATTGTATGTTTGTAAATTTTTAAAATGTGAATATGTACTGCATTATACATACAGTTAACAGGATTTTGCATATTTTTTTTATTGTGGTAAAAAACATAAAATGTACTATTTTAACCATTTTTAGGTATACAGTTCAGGGGCATTAAGTACATTCACATTGTCGTGCAACCATCACCATCATCCATCTCCAGAACTTTTTCTTCTTCCCGAAATGAAACTGGGTTAAACAATGACTCTCCATTCCCTCCTCCCCCCGACCCCTGACAATACCATTCACAAACTTTCTCTCTTTATGAATTTGACTACTCTAGTTACTTCATATAGGTGGGATCATACAATATTTGTCCTTTTGTGACTTGCTTATTTCACTTAGCATAATGTCTTCAAGGTCCATCTGTATTGAAGCATGTATCAGAATTTGCTCCCTTTATCAGGCTGAATAATAATCCATTGTGTGTATACAACACATTTTGTTTATCCATTCATCCGTTGATGGACACTTAGGTTGTTTCCCTCTTTTGGCTATTGTAAATAATGCTACAATGAACATGGGTGTACAAATGTCTGAGTTCCTGCTTTCAATTCTTTTGGGTATAAATCCAGAAGTGGAAGTGCTGGGTCATATAAAATTCTATGCTTAATTTTTTGAGGAACATCATACTGTTTTCTATAGCAGCTGCGCCATTTTACATTCCCACCAGCGATGCACAAGAGTTCCAGCTTCTCCACATCCTCACCAAGACTTATTTTCGTTTTTTTTGATAATAGCCATGTTAATGAGTGTGATGCACATGATTTTAAATATCAAGGATGTTTTCTTCTGTCATCTCTCACAGCCTGGAGTACTGTTCTCTAAACTGCTATGTATTCCGGGAAGAAAAATTTCGTATATTCTGGAAAAAGCAAAGTAATTATCTGATAATTGTTTTGACCTGTTTTCCTTTCTGGTCGTCTTAAGCATGGCATTACCAGAATTTCAACACATTAAGTGTAATTTGTTTGAGTCATTGTTCCTTGGTTTCAATAGTAATTGTGTTTTTAGGCATTTATGGAAAGAACCGAACAGCTTCCTCCCAGTAAACATTTCATTGATGAACAAAGCTTGAAGTTCATTTAACTCTGACTTATAAATCTTAATGAGTTAGTGTTAAGGATCTTAATTTTCTTTCTTAGAGGAACATTGCAGGAACAGATTTATTGTTTCTTTATAGAAAGAAAAGAGAAAGCTGTACCTGGTATTTCTACCTGAAGCAATGAAAGAAATTTCAGTACAAAAATGGGTATCCAGCATAATGCATCGGTAAATACAATAAAGAAAAACCGTTTGGCAAGGATCATCTCTTTTTTGACTTGATTCCGTATTTCAGTTGCTGTGATAGCACTTTGATGAACGCTGTAAAACATGCTTCCATAGGAAAAAACTATGATGATAAATGCTGCCAAGTTAATACCTGTTTAGAACACAAAGATTATTGTTAATGTATATGCACATTTTTTTAAAACAAACAAAGAAAACTTACCCTTAGCTGTTATTAAGGAGAAGATGCAAACAACATAGCATGTTTTTTGTTCTTCATAAGAATTACTAAGGTACTCAAAAATCATACATTTTTAAAAATTTGAAGTAGTGAAGTAATGAAGGATTATGACATGTTTAATTTAAAAATGGCATCTTAAAATGAGATTATAGTGATTCAATGAATATCCTGGGTCTATTAAATTAATCTCTCTAGTATTATTTTTTTTCCTAATTCAATTACTTTAAGTTATACTTTGAGAATATTTTTTATAAGAGAAAACACTTGTATATCTACTCTCAAGCCAAAGACTTGTGTGGCTACTTTGAGTTTGTTCAAGTTCTAAAGGCAAAGAGTTAAAATATATTTTGCTTAGTATTTTTAGGGTGAATGCATGAAATACAAATGTTTAATGTCTTGTCTTATTAAGGTGCATCATGTTGGAATTTATATGATAAAGGGGTAATTTAGGAAAAAATTCCCCTCAGGGAATTCTGATAGAATCTACCCCCAATGTCAATGAGAAAAACCAATTAGAGCTGAAATAAAAATTTGTAAGCATTAGAAGGCATAATGAGGTTCATACTGTGATTTAGTCTAACATTTGAATGAAAGGGCTTATAATACAGAATTTCTTACCAAGAAAAATTGCCACTGAATAAATCTGGGCTCCAATACTTTCTGTGTCTTCTGAATGAAGAGGGAAACATACTCCATTGGTGCCATAGTAGTTTTTGAAAAATTCCTTATTGCTCAATGGAATGAGAGCCACTATAAACCCAATAATCCAAATGAGAATCAGAACTGTAATTGTTCTGCATTTTCCAGGTCTTAAACATCTAAAAGGATACACAATGCAGATATATTTTTCCAGTGTCAGAAACGTTAAAAGTAACACTGATACTTCTGTGGACAGAATGGCCAAAGATCCCACAAGCTGACAATGAATGCTCTCCATCCACAGCTGTGCATACTTATTGTATTCTCCACGAAACTTCAGGTCAAAGGCTCCAATCACAAATAGATATATTCCCATTAGGCAGTCAGCACCTATAGGAACAGTAAATTGCACAAATTTGAGAAATAAGTAGGTATAATGAAATTATCATAAGCAGTTATATTTTTAATATTGGAAAAAAAATAAGCCAAATTTCCTCTATCTTGGGAGGAGGTAATTTTTATTCTAAGAATTCATTTATGAGTAAGGACCTCTTCATGAACTCTCTTTGATAGCCACTCTTATAGCACCCTCTACAGCTAATTATAAAATCATTTCTCGTCTGTTTTCCTCTAATACGCTAGACTAAGAGCAGGAATCTTGTCTGTTGTGTTTTCCATTCTAGTCCTATCACCTAGGAATGTTGAATAAATGAATAAAATGCAATTATGTTGAGCATTCAATTAGGGATATTATTATTTAGTTCACCACTTCCAATGAAATTCTCCCAATTAACAAGATAAGGACATCATGCAAAATCCCAGAGGAAGTAATTCAGAAGTTGTTGTGATAGACTAATGACTATGAATTTTGAAGTCTATAATTTAGAAGGTATGAATAATGATGAAGCACTTTGTAGTCAGTACAATTTTGAGGGGCTTGAATTATTTACCCAGAGCTGGCCTAAGCAAACCTGTTCTGTCTGATTCTTTTTTCCTAATTTTACATCATTCTCTGTCTCTTTTTAGGCATCCTCTTCCTTCATATCAGCTGTAAGTGAGATACGCTACTTAGTATATTTGCTTTTTTTTTTTTTTTGGTGAGGAAGATTGGCCCTGAGCTAACATCTCTTGCCAATCTTCCTTTTTTTGCTTGAGAAAGATTGTTGCTGAGCTAAATCTGTGCCAATCTTCCTCTATTTTCTATGTGTCATGTGGCCACAGCATAGCTTGATGAGTGGTGTGTAGATCTGTGCCCGGGGGCCAGCCCGGTGGCACAGCAGTTAAATTCGCATATCCTGCTTTGGTGGTCCAGGATTTGCTGGTTCAGATCCTGGGTGTGGACCTACACATCACTTGTCAAACTGTGCTGTGACAGGCAACCCACATATAAAGTGGAGGAAGATGCGCACAAATGTTAGCTCAGGGCCAGTCTTCCTCAGCAAAAGGAGGAGTATTGGCAGTGGATGTTAGCTCAGGGCTAATCTTCCTCAAAAGAAAAGAAAAGAAAAGAAAAGAAAAAAAAATAGATTTGTGCCCGGGAGCCGAACTGGTGAACCCTGGGCCGCCAAAGTGGAATGTGCAAACTTAACCACTATGCCACCAGGCTGGCCCCAGTATATTTGCTTTTTAAGCACACATTACATATTAGAAAGCAAATGAGATTTTTTCACTGTGCAAGCTTTCTACACAAAGTGCCTAAAATCACATCACTGTATAAATCATAAAGCTGACTCTTATCCTTAAATGCTGAAATTATAGTCTAGCCTTCACCAGGGAAATTGAGCATACTCAAAATTTTGTAGCTAACAATACAAAGTAGTAAATAATTTCTGAGTTCTATTTCTTAGGTGGCTTGAAAAAAACAATTAGACATTAGACTTTGAATGAGGGTAGGGGTGAGACATGGAACAGCACACATAAAAAAGTAGAACATCACGTGGGTTAATGCTCGCTTGAGGAAGTGTAGATAAATTACACTATAAACACCCTGAGGACTGGTTTCTTGCTTATTTTTTTTTAAGATTTTATTTTTTTCCTTTTTCTCCCCAAAGCCCCCGTACATAGTTGTATATTCTTAGTTGTGTGGGTCCTTCTAGTTGTGGCATGTGGGACGCTGCCTCAGCGTGGCCTGACGAGTGGGTACCATGTCCATGCCCAGGGTTCGAACCGCTGGAGCACTGGGCTGCCTGCAGTGGAGTGCACGAACCCAACCATTCGGCCACGAGGCCGGCCCCTCTTGCTTATTTTTTTTGTAGTCCTCATTTAGTATAATACCTTGCAACACATTTCAAAAACTTTTGAAAAAATTTAACACTACCTAAAAACATTTTCTTATTTAAATACTTAAAATTATGAAGGGAGAAGATTCTAGTAGCTCAGAGACCAGAGAAACAACTATTTGCTGTCAATATCTATGAACTGGATCTGCAAACAAAAAGTAAATACAGCTCTAGACATAAAAATGTGATTATGAAACATTGCAATTGTATTCACAGTAAAAGAGTTTACCTACATAGTAAAAGATTTGCTTTAATAAAATATTATGCCTTCAGAGAAGAAAACTAACAAATGAGAGCTTCTCTATGAGACAAAACTAATGAATGAGAGCTTCGTTAATCTATGTAAGGTGATTGAATTTCCTCGTTTTAAAAGCTTATTTTCTTTCTTTTTTTTAAATATACTTTTGTGGTTTTTTTTGCAGGGAAAGATTCACCCTGAGCTAACATCTGTTGTCAATATTCCTCTTTTTCTTTCTTTTTGTTTTCCTCCCCAAAGCCTCAGTGCATGGTTGTATATCCTAGTTGTAAGTCCTTCTAGTTCTTCTATGTGAGCCGCTGCCACAGCATGGCAACTGACAGATGAGTAGCGTGGTTCTGGGAAGGGGAAATAAACCTGGGCCACCGAAGTGAGGACGGTGCCGAACTTTAACCACTAAACCATCAGGGCTGGTTCTAAAAACTAATTTTCTTTCTGATCACTAAAGTAATTTTATTTTCATTGGAGTGAATGTGAAAACAACATATAAGCAATACAGAGAAATTTTAAAAATCTCATAATTCTACCACTCTGTTTAATTATTTTCTAATAGCAATGCTTTTGTATATTTCAAAACTATAATTCCTCTTCAACTAGGAAGTACTCACAGCAGAGAGAAATGATTGACATGGCATGCAGCTTGTTCTCAGATCTGATGTAAGGTCGCATGCAAATGACAAAGATGTTTCCAAAGCATGTAACTGCAGATACAACCCAGACGAAGACTCTCTGAATAATGCTCGCCAAGAGATTCTCTAGGGATGAGATTCCATCCGTGTTTGGTTTACAGCTGCGAACATGTGGTGCATATCTACAATACTGGAATTTCTTAAAATATCTGATGCACAAAGAGAAAGTGAAATAAGATTTTAAATTTAACTCAGTGTCACTATACATTAATATTTATTTTCTACATTTTCGCAGTAGAAAGAAAATGTCTTATATGTAGGATGCAGACGAATGTCAAACGTTAGGGATCCAGAAGCTTTAAACTTGTTTAATTCTCATTAACTTGATTTTACTGTAAAAGAATGTGTGGGTGAGAACAATGAATAGGCATAATGAATATACCAGTGTTAGACTTGTTTTCGAATACAGTCATGTGCTGCATAATGAGTTTTCTGTCAACAAGGGACTACACATATGATAGCGGTCCCATCAGATTATAATAGAGCTGAAAAATTTCTATTACCCAATGACGTAGCCATCATAATGTAGCACAACGCCTTACTCATGTGTTTGTGGTGATGCTGGTGTAAATGACCTATTGCACTGCCAGTCATATAAAAATATAGGACATACAATTATGTACAGTACATAATACATGATAATAAACACTATGTTACTGGTTTATGTATTTACTATTCTATATTCTTAATCATTATTTTAGATCTCTTCTACTCCTTTTACTTAAAAAAAGTTTACTGTAAAAGACTATGCCATGTTATGCCAGCAACAGCCTGCTACATCTTGTGTTTATCACCTCTCTTTACTGCATTATTTTCTCTTGTGCTTGATTTAAGTACACTCTGATGTTTGCACAATGACACATTTGCCCAACGACACATTTCTCAGAATGTATCCTTGCCGTTAAGCAATGCACGACTGTATAAATAAACTGTTAGCATGGGATCAAAGGAATCCATCCAAGGAAACTTTTACTGGGTTTTTAGTATTTGGCATATGTAAATACACTGTTACACGGCTCTTATTGTTGCTGCAACTGATCTTGCTTTTAACCTCAGGAGAAGAGTGAAGTGCTTTCTCCTCTGTGTTTCCATGGCTTTTCTATTATAGAAGTTATTATGTATCTATAATTACTTCTTAACATGCCTGCCTCTTACATTAGATTTTGGTAAGTAATAAAGTGTTCAGTAAATATTTGTTGAGTGAATTCTTTCACCAATAGAGAGACTCCCTCCCCTTGTTGATAAAGACACCATCTGGTTAATCAATAATTACTACTATTTTACCAGCAACACCAACACCATTTATTGAGCATCTTCTAGGTACCAGGAATAAATTCTCAAATGAACTCCATGAGGTAGGTATTAGTATCACCATAGGAGGAGATGAATCTTTAATAGAGGCAAATTATTTGCTAGGAAATTTTCTAATAAATGTAGTAATTGAGATTCAAATTAGATCTATTTATCTCTAAAGCCATGTACTCTGGCAAAAAATATGAATGATCTTCATAGTGTAAAGAGGTGTAGTAATACAAGATAAAAGCTCGGCAATTACAGGATATTGTCCTGTTGATTAACTCCTGCTGCCCAGATGCCTAGGTCTGCCATGGTTTCTGCCCAATTCAAGTCTGTTCCTTGGAGTTTGTGAGCTTCGCCATTTCCTTTCAATAAACTCTTTTGTTTAATTTAGTCAGAGTGTTGTGTAGAACCAAGGAAACTTTTATAAGCATTCTCTCTAAGGAATTATAAAGAACAAAAGTAGAGTGTACTGTGTTAGACTTAAAATATAAGCAAGATCACAGAGTGGTGGTGGCTGACTCAACACTTTCTAGATTATTGAGAATTAATTACCCTGGAGGTCATTCTAATACCTGCTATAGGATTGCATTCAATTAAAGAAAATGTTTCTAAAGCATGTAATTGATGGTACAATGAGACACACTGTTAGAATAAAAGATTTTTCAAAGTTTCTGTCTTATCCGTACACACTTGCTCCAATCGTGCCCTGACCTTGGGGCAAGTTTCACTAAGGAGGATTTCTCCTTACCTTCCTCCATTTACAGGAATTATTTATTTATAATTATCTTATGTTGTTTATATAAATTCCTACTTCTTCTGGTAGCGCTTACACCATGTGTACAAATTACTAGCTCATTAGGCAAACATCAAAGTGTATAAATGGTAACAGAGCTGAGGAGAACTTACAGGACTCAGTGGGTTCCCTCCACACTCGTGTTCTCTGACGTTCAAAAGCTCTCCTTTGATTTTACCAAACCATGGAAAACTAAAAGTAATCCTGCCCAGTATAAACACTTTAAGAGTTAATTATTGTTTAGGCAAATCAGTCAGTAGAAAATGTTAATAGATTGGCTGCATTGGGTATGGATGTATTAGCACAATAGGTGTGGACACATAAAAATTTAAAATTAAGGTGAAGAACAAGAAAAATATCTGCTTACATGTGAGAGAGATTCATAAGAGGTCTAAACATCCTTTGTTGGATATTTGAAATTTCAATTCCTTCTAGGCTGCTAAAAATATCAAATTAATTGTCAAAATAACATATATTATACAGGGTATAATAAAATGAGTTTTTGTGAAGGACAATTTAATAAAATGCTGTTAGTTAATACTTATTCTGAACCAAACATTCATACTCAGCCTGCTCTAGGTACTTCCTCAATTTCTTTTGGATTCTGTTATTTATACATATATATCTCCCCTATTTGAAATTTTTAGATCCTCATAGATCATGGCACAATGCTTTGTGCACAGTAACTACTCAATAAATATTTGTGGAATAAAGGAACAAGCATTATCCTTTAGACAATATTACAGTAGCAGAGGAGTTTTACATTTTTGAAATTTTTCTAATAATTTTTAAATATGTTTTTCTAATAAAATGCCATTTTACTGAGGGAACATTTAAATGAACTGAAGCTTATCTTTTTAAGGCAATTATTAGATCCTAAAAGAATTTTTTTGTATGTGTGTGTTGTGCAAGTAAAGATTTATATAATCTGTAATATTCCATCTTGGAGTAAAGATGGCTATAATGAATTCTTAGATATCCAGTGCTAATGGAGGAATGAACATGCATAGATGCCTTCAGAGGATCAAAGCAAACAATCCAATATAAGCTCCTGGTGATTATAGGAAAACATAAAATGATTCATCATTATCTAATTTTTAGTTTATAAACATGTAAGATAAAACTAATAGCTGTTTGTTTATAGTCCAGCAAGCACTCATCTTATATGTTTTTGTGGAACTTAATTAATATCCTGGGAATAAAGCTTCTGATTTGAAATATTCCATAAATCTTATTTTATAGAATTTATTAGCTAGTAATATATAAATAACAATTTTATCATAAAACGATCCCCACAGGTGTATACTTACAGAGACTTGAGTTTGACAAGGTGATCAAATTGGTTTTCTTGAATTTTCTGGATTGGATTATAGGAAAGATTCCTGTTTTTTTAAAAAAAGCAACAGTAGGTCACTTCTAGAAACTGCTTGAGTAAAGAGAAAGTATGTCTGTTGACTTTGGGTTACTTTTAAACATTAGCAACAAAAGTACAGTAATAACACTTGCCTCACAGGGTTCATTGGACATTTAAATGAATTAATGGAGATAAAACACTTAGAACAATGCCTAGCTGTTAGTAAGGACTCTATGATTGTGTTCATGATAGAGAGAGAGGGAAGACAACATGGGCATAAAGGTGGAGTTGTCAAGAAATGGCTCCCACCAGAGAAGTGGTAGGGTACCCAGAGAGAAATCACACCTACTTCACATGCCTAGGAGCAGAGGTGGTTTAAATTCTCTTAAAAAAATCTCATTTAGTCACAATTTGAATTAATGGAGTCACATTGAATACTTTTTACAATAAATCTTATGTCAAAGGTGGCATATTGTACTAGGGATTTGTGAAGCATTAAATGAAAAGTAGAAGGCTAGAGCTAAGAACAAAGACACATAGAACAGTGACAGTACATGTGAATTTAAACAGAGAAAATTTCAGAATCTTTGTAAAACAACACCTTGAAACAAGAATCATTGGTTAAAAGGAGCTTCTCAGGGCAAGATCTCTCTTTAAGAAATTTATTCTAGATTAGACCATTAGTTAGGTGGGTGAGGGAGGAGTTGTTGGAGGGTGGTAATTACAGGAAGCAGGAAAGAGAGGAAGAATGACAATAAAAAATGAATTGTATAAAAGAAACAAAGTGGACTCAACAATCTAGGAATGGAAGAGAACTATCTTAACATAATAAAGGCCATATGTGAAAGCCCACAGCTAACGTCATATTCAACGGTAAAAGACCTAGAGCCTTTCTTCTAAAATCAATACCAAGACAGGGATGCCTGCTTTCACCACTTCTATTAAACGTAGTACTGAAAGTCCTAGCCAGAGTAATTAGGCAAGAAAAAGAAATAAAAGGCATTCAAATTGGAAAGGAAGACAAAATTATCTCTGTTCACTGATGACACAATCTCACGCATAGAAAATCTTTAAGATTTCATGCACACACACAAAACTGTTAGAACTAATAAACAAATTCAGCAAAGTTTCCAAATACAAAAGCAACACACAAAAATCAAATTCATTTCTATACACGAACAATGAACAATCTGAAAAAAAAAAAAGGAAATTGATTCCATTTTATGATGGTATCAAAAGAACAAAATACTTGGGAGTAAACTAAAGGTGAAAGACTTGTACTTTGAAAACAAAATGCTGCTGAAAGAAATTAAAGAACACAATAAATGGAAAAACATTCTGTGTTTACAGATTGGCAGACTTAATATCAATAAGATGTCAATACTACAGATTCTACGTGTCAATACTACAAAGCAATCTACAGATTCAGTGCAATCTCTATTAAAGTCCCAATGATATTTTTTGCTGAAATAGGAAAATCTATCCTAAAATTTATATGGAATCTCAAGGGAGCCTAAATTGCTAAAACAATCTTGAAAAAGAAGAACAAATTTGGAGGTCTCACACTTCCTGAATTTAAAACTTACTATAAAGCTACAGTAATCAAAACTGTGTGGTACTGGCATAAAGACAGACATGTAGACCAATGGAATAGGAGAGAGAACTCAGGAATAAATTCTTGTTTATATGGTCAAATAATTTTCAACAAAGGTGCCAAGACCAATCAATGGGGAAAGGACAGTCTCTTCAACAAACGGTGCTGGGAAAACCAGATAGATATCCACATGCAAAAAAATGAACTTAGACCCTTAGCTTACACTATGTACAAAATTAACTCAAAATAGATTGAAGACCTAAATATAAAAGCTAAAACTATAACACTGTTAGAAGAAAACATAGGGGAAAATCTTCATGACATTGGTTTAGGCAATGATTTCTTGTATATGACACCAAAAGCACAGGCAACAACAGAAAAAATTGAAAGATTGGGCTACATCTAAATTAAAAACTTTTTTGCATTGAAGAACACTATCAACAGAGTGAAAAGACAACCTGGAGAATGGGAGAAAATATTTGAAAATCATATATTTAAAAAGGATTTAATATCTAAAATATATGAAGACAAAAATATATAAAATATATATAAAAATATAATGTAAAATATATTATATATATAATAAAATATATACAAAAATATATAAAAACAAACAACCCAATTGAAAAATTGGCAAAAGACTAGACGTCCTCAAAGAAGATATACAAATGATTAATAAGCCCGTGAAAAAGATGCTCAACATCGTTAAACATTAGGGAAATGCAAATCAAAAACACAATGAGATACCATTTCATATCCATTAGCGTGACTATTACCAAAAAAACAGAAAATGAGTGTTGTCGAAGATGTAAAGAAATTGGGATCCTTGTGCACTTCTGGTGGGAATGCAACATGATGTAGCTATTATGGAAAGCAGTATGGTATTTCCTCAAAAAATTAAAAATAGAATTACTGTATGATCCAGCAATTTTACTTCTGGGGCTATACACCAAAAAAGAATTGAAAGCAAGATCTCAAACAGATATTTGTACACCCATATTCATAGCAGTGCCACTCCAATAGTTGAAAGGTAGAAGCAACCCAAGTGTTCATCAATGAATGAATGAATAAACACAATGTAGTATATACAGACAGTGGATTATGATTTAGAATAATATTTCAATTAATTATTAATAATTAATTTATAATATATATAATATTTATATTTAAATAATGTATACTTATATTTATATATTTTATAATTTATATATTATTTTATATATTTTATTATATGTTATATCATATTTTATATATAAATATCTATATATATTTTATATATTAATATATAATATAGTTACATATTATGTATTATACATTATATAATATAAATAATATATAATATAAAATATTTTGACTTATAATATAAAATTTATATAATATTTATATAATATAAAATATGTAAAATGAATAATTAAAAATAAATAAATATTAATAATTAATTGAAATAATATTATTATTCAGGATAATAATATTCAGAAATTCTGACACATGCTACAACATGGATGAAGCTTGAAGACATTATGCTAAGGGAAATAAGCCAGTCAGAAAAGGACAAAGATTGAGTGATTCCACCTATATAGTGTACCTAGGGTAGTCACATTCATAGAGACAGAACATGGAGTGGGGGATGCTGGTGTGCGCAGGGATGATGGAGAGTTATTGCTTAATATGTATGGAGTTTCAGTTTGGGAAGATGAGAAAGTTGTAGAGATGGATGATGGGTGATGGTTGCACAACAATGTGAATGTACTTAATGTCACTGAACTGTACACTTAAAAATTGTTGAAATGGTAAATTTTATGTTACGTATATTCTATCACAATTTAAAAAATAAAGAAATGAAATGACAAAATTAATATCAGTCTTACAATTGTGAGAGCTCCTTTAGATCCTTAAATACATTCGGTGAAAGATTTTCAATCTTATTACTTCCTAAATCCCTAGGGAAATAAATGCAAACATGGTATATTATTTCTTCAGACTTTATTCATTAATCTGTAACTTATTAGGAAACTATTATACAACTTTTTAACAATGCTATTAATGAGTTATATTAATTACCAGAAGTCTAAATTTTTTAAAAAGGGAGTGAAATGGCAAAAGACAATAATATTTTGTCCCCTTCCATCACTCACTCAGAGACAAATACTTGATGGTATTTACAAGAGGTTTTCGCATATTGAGGTATATGGGGTAACTTCTGGCTCAAAACCCATTCGGCTGCAGCTAAAGCCTTACGTATGGCCTGTCAGACACATATTGCTTTAACCACTATAGAATGCACTCTCTTAAGAATGCATACTTCCCCTTCTACGTCTTATTGGTAATGCCCTATTGATAATGCCCCTATTAGTCCCTTTCTCGACATCAGGGTCATATTGACCTGCTAATTTGTAACTGAATGCCTCTTTGGAACTTTGATGAATATATGTCCTGAGCATGTTTAATGTATGTTCTTTGTTCTAAAAAGGTATAAGAATGTACTGAAAACATACTTCTCCAGATAATTTTCTTCCTTTGTGGAAACTGTCTTCTCAGGTTATAATCCTCACCTTGGCTCAAGTAAAACTCACCTTATCTCTCTTACTTATAGAATGGTTATTGGTTATTTTGCATCAACAGTATTTGATCTGGTTCTAACAATACAATTTTCTAATTCAATTAATATGTGTGTTGTGCCCCTTTTTCCTTTCCCTCCTTCTCTCTTTTCCTTCTTTCCTTTCTTCCATGTTAGAGGAGGATTAAGGTTTGGAGGCTTAATTTTTTCTTTTGCTTGGGTTCACTATGATTTTCAAATGGAAGTGGATTATTTCAGATGTAAGTTTCTTTCACAGCTGGTATACACAGGATCTCATACATTCCTGGGGCAGGATATTTTGCGTGTTTCCTTATGTATATATGGAGGTTGGGCTGCCTAGTATGGTATGACCTTGTAGCTTAGCAGTAAGAAGGTTTTTGACAGTAGCAGCTATTGTGGTAGTTTTGACAGTGGCAGCTCTCGTGAGAAAAGCCTCAGATTCTTCTAAACGAGATAGTGTTTCAATAGGCTTGAGTTCTCCAATGTGATCAAGAGATACTAAGAGAAAACCTAACCTCTTTCCCTATCCATCTCCAAATCCTCTTAGATGCCACAGGGAGAGTTAGGAGAATAGATCTATTTGTTATGTAAATTGGAGTGTTTATAAGTCAAAAGTTAGATCGTTCAACTTTGAAGGGCAGGATAGTTTTAGACTGAGTTTTTTTTTAAAGATTGGCACCTGAGCTAACAACTGTTGCCAATCTTTCTTTTTTTTTTTTTCCGCTTTTTCTCCCCAAATCCCCCCAGTACATAGTTGTATATTTTTTAGTGTGGGTCCGTCTAGTTGTGACATGTGGGACACTGCCTGAGCGTGGCCTGATGAGCCTAGGGCCAGTGAAGCAGAGCGCGTGTACTTAACCACTCAGCCACGGGGCTGGTCCCTAGACTGAGTTTTTAAAACTAAAAATAAGTGGCTAATATAACCTAATACGTATTATAAATGTCTTTGCTGTAAATGTTTTATTTTCATATTGCAAACTGAACTTTGAGATTATTTTTGTTATTTACATATTTATACGTGAATTGTCTAAGATAGATTGTTCTGATTTGACAATCAAAGGAATCTTTTTAAAATTTCATCCCTTTCTTGAAATCTTTCAATAGCTCCCTGTTGCCTAGAAGATAAAATCAAAACTGTTTAGTGTATCATAAAATATCATTAATTATCTAAATATGTAGCCACTCTATCTTTCCAGCTTCATTTCCTACCACTTTCTACTCAGTCACAATGACTTTCACCATGGCCTGAATGCACTTCAGTGTTCTAACCTTCATGTTTTTGCCTGGGTGCTTCCTTCTGCCTGTAATAAGATTTTCTTCTTGTCCTGGTGAATTTCTATTTGTCCTTCAAGATTCTGCTCAAATGTCACTCCCCTGTGACCAGAGAGGTTAGGCATTCTTTTGTCTGTTCTCTCATATACTCCTTGTGCACACTTCTATCACAGTGATACCGGCTCAACACAAGGTTGACATAAGGGAAGCCAAATCACAGCAAAGAAACCATATTGTAACTTTGAATGACCTCTGATTAACTACACAGCTGGACATGCACTCTCCAGGAGATATACGTGCTCTGTAGATTTTACGGCCCCTCTCAGCTACAATAAGTTGATAACTTTGTCCTTTTGAGTTCCTTAGGAATATGATAACCCCTGGTCATTATCATGACCCCTATGCTGATAGAGACCATCTATGACAAGTGAAAGATCAGTGTATAGGATGTTGCTCCGATCTCTGATGCATATCCAGTAAAATAAAAGATTACAGGAACTAAGACCAGATGTCTGCCCCACCATCTGCAGACCAGATGCCTCCCCTATCTGGAGACCTGCCCCCTATATAACTGGCTTGTAGTCATTGTTGTGTAAGTTGGTTCTTTTGGACATTAGTTAGCCATCTTCCTCTTTGCTAGCAAGCCGTAATAAAACCCTTTCTCTCCTACACCTTGCCTCTCGACTATTGGCATGTTTTGTGATGGGCAGATGACCTCCCCCGCCTTGGGTGGGAACAGTAGCACATATGATACATACATCATGCATAACGTTATATTGAGACTATTTCTGTACGTATGTGCTTCCCTTCTGAAGGCTGTGAGTTCTTTGAGTACGAGAACTATACCTATTCATCTTGGGTTATCCAGTTTCTATCTTAGTTTTAGTTTTAGCTATTCTTTCTATCCCCAATTAGAAGACTATTAACAGACGAATCTGTCTGTTTCACATTTGGGTAAAAGAGGGAGCACAATTTCAGTTCCTTGTATGAGAAGCCAAGTAAAATATTGGTCATATTAGCAAGGTGATGTGAAAAACAGATTTAGAGTAGTCCACTAGCATATTAAAACTCCAAATGTCACATTCAATAGTTTCTGGTGGGAGTGCTGGTTTCGGCTATTGGAGATAATTCTGACATATGGTTCTTACAGCATGAATCGCGTAATGGCCTAGATCCTAAGTGACACGTAAAACGACCATTTTCTCAGTTTCGGTTTAGGAAAGTTGGTCTAAACTTAACTGGACTCCAGGTCCATTTCTGGATTCACTGAGGAAACACATTATCACCTAGAGTAGTTGATGTTAAAAGCACAAGTTAAATCAAGCACGTGGCAAAGATTTCCTGCCACCAGAGCTACTTAAAGTCTACTGTGACAAGTGAATCCTGATTGCTGCCAATTTATTTGCCCTCATTAACTCTTTTGGTGTGATCAAGCCTGAGGCGGCACAGAGTATAGTCAATCCTCTCTCAAAAGGAGATTCATCCTCTTATTTTAGATCTAAACCCAGCCATTTAAAACCATCACCTCTTAGAAAGCATGCCATTTTTATCCTTGTAAATCTGATTTTTCAGGCCAGTGGTTAATATGGGATAAGGCAGGCTTTAGGTAAAACTAATTATTGGCCTTCATTACCTTCTCTGTAGTTATTGTTGCCCTTTTCTTTACCCCTGAACCTGGATTAGCACTGGTTATGGACTAAGCTGTTTGTGTTCCATGTTCACTGCTGGTTACTGATACTTGCATAAAACCTGTACCTTACCACCACCAAGAAGGTTAGGATTTGGAGGAATTGCCTTCTTATATTCAGAGAGTAGTTGCAAGTAGGATAACACAAGGAAAACTATGGACCCCTAGACTAACTTGTATTTTGATGGCTAGATAATACCTTTGGATCACCTGCGTGAACCTTTCCCTACTAATGAAAATAAAATAATTTCCTATATGCTGACGATATGGTTCAATTGCCAGATACCAGGAATTGTTAAAACAGATGCTTGGTTCTAATGTCTCTTGAGATTTTTTTCACACATTTTCTGAATGATTGGTACTGCCTACCGAAAAACGTTTGAGGTTAATGGTTACAGAAAAAATGCTGCAGTTTCAATGGCTGGTTTATTAAATGTTTCAGAGCAGAAAGCAGGATTGTTTCTTGAGGAGTGTTCCTGCTTGTGACATATGTATTCCCTCCACTTATTTCAGTACACAGGTAAGGTGTCCAGAGAAACATTCTAGTTATATTCCTTAATTTTTATGGTAAAGTTCTAATAAATCAATGGCCAGCCCAGCTAATTGTCAAAACACGTAGATCTGTCCACAGTCTATATTCTTTCCAGAAACACAAAATCGAACAAGTTGCTAGTCCAAACTTTAGCAAAAACCCAATTGATAAAATTAATACTAAAAAAATAAAAAATTCTTTGAGGAACATGCACTTCATCCATTGTTCTACATACATTTTATTGTTACAATAAGTCACTATGTACTTGGACCACAAGGTTTTGGTTCATCACAGAGTTGTCTTAATGCTCTTTGGAAGTGTGTCATTGATCTTAAAAAGGGACATTATAAGTAGTTGTCAACTTCTCTCCCTCTTCTGTTATCATAGGTTGGAATGTTATCCAAGGAAGTATCCAATTTCCTTATAAATCCAAGATTATCCTTTGGTTTTAGAACCAGCAAACTGGTGTCTTTTTACCCTTATGGTCTCTGAATCCTAACCCCCTAGGAAACTTAAAGACAAATTTTCTGTCCCTCACTAGCAGAGGGACAGAGGGATGTAGGATGTATTTTATAGATTACTTTTACCCTGACTTTATTTTTTCTCTGCAGCTATATTTCCTTTATCTCACTTTTCTTAAATATTTATTATATGTTTTTTCTTTTATGTGTATTTTTGTAAACTATCTGGATTCCTTTGTGGCTCAGGGTGTATATAAATAATGCTAGGTAAAGAGAAAAGAAATATTCCTTAAATGTATAAAAGCACATATGTGAAACAACTATGAACTAAAACAGTGGAAAGGAAGTTCTTATCAATATATGTTTAATCAAACTTACAATTCATCTAGTTTCTGGAGAGGTGCAAAAGTGTTCTCATTTAGCTGATTAATTTTGTTTTTCCTCATTACCCTGAAAGTAAAACAAAAATATGTTGTAGCTTCTTGAGGTAACTGATAAATGTGCTATTAGAGAGGAGATTAACAGCCTGCAAAAGCACAGATAATTATACATAGTGCATTTTTCACACCAAGATATTTTGAAGTCGTATGATAAATTACCCAATCTAATTTTAATCTTAAATTTCCCAAATCCTTTAATGACGATAAAAATAAAATATTATTCAAAATTTTAAGTGAAATAGAAAAGAGAAATAGTGAAAACCTCAACTCTTGAGAACAGAGACTAAGTATCATACAACCCAGAGCACAGGAAGATGTTTTTGAGTTGCCTCTTCAGTCTGTGTAGCACGTCTGTCTAACAAATACCCCCGACACGATATCGCTCACTCATACACATTTGGTAGTTGATGTGATTTAGGGTGGAGTTGCCTAAGAAGTCTAATCTAAATTGGACCAATTCAGATTATCTCTAGTTTGGGATGTTGAATCAGACTTTCACTCTCGACCATTCATTTCTGTGCTAAAGTCACGTGTTATGAGCAAGCATAAAGGACTAACTCATAGAAAAGTCTTAAAGTATTTCCAATTCTTTAAACATTGTGTGACATGTCTGGAAGTTGGCCTTGTACCATCCTTAAATATTTATTTCCTCCCAGCACTCCAAACCATTACTACATTTTCCCAATATCCCTGGACCAGAAAAGCACAAGCCCTTGCCAAGAGGAAACTCACAAATGATTTCTTCATCCAAAGGTTCCTTTGAAAACAAATACAAGTAGGATAGAAAAGAAGTTCTAAGTTTTTTGGCTATCTACTTGGTATATGTCCTTTAGGTGCAATTTGATTTCCTTTGGGTAATTAGTGTGAACTGTTTTGCACGACTGATACAGAGCATCCTGCATCTGAAGACTGCGGAACTCTCTGCAGAAGAGTTCACATATTTCAGTGGCTTTGAACCCATTGCAATGGGGGGCATAATTGGAGAAAAATTATTGTTGTATCCATGGTAGCTATTGCACTGCCTAAACAAAGGGGTCCTATGTGTTCTAGTATAATGGTTTTCAAACTTTTCCCATGTTAACCTATAGTAAAAAAAAATGCATTTTACATTGGGACATAAAATACACCCACACAACCTAAGATTCATGAAACAATACATTATCTCAATTGCACTCTGATATTTTTATTCAATTTAATAAATTCCATTTCATTTAAAAAATGCTAGTCAGGGCATACTACATTGCTTTTATTACTCACTTGTGAGTTGCAACCCACAGTTTGAAAAATACTGTTCTGGAAAAATAAACTGTGAATGAGGCGGTTGTATTTTTATATTGAAGGAAGGCCCAGCATCCTTCACTTTCGTGGAAGAGACAATGGAAATTTAAAATAGGCCAGGGAAGGGGCCGGCCCCGTGGCCGAGTGGTTAAGTTCGAGTGCTCTGCTTCGGGGGCCCAGGGTTTCTCCGCTTCAGATCCTGGGTGCAGACATGGCACTGGTTGTCAGGCCATGTTGAGGTGGCGTCCCATGTGCCACACACAAAAGGACCTACAACTAGAATACACAACTATGTACTGGGGGCTTTGGGGAGAAGAATCAAAAAAAAAAAAAAAATAGGCCAGAGAGGCATAAAGAGAAAATTACACTCAATAATATTCTAAGGCTTATCCTGGTGACCACAATTATATTCTCAGGGGCATGGACATTCCGCAGATTTTTTCTTTCACTTTGATTGTAATTAGATTTTTTCCCACAATCTTTACAGTAGTAATTTGAAAAGGGCAAACATTCTTATAGATTAGGACTTTACCTTAGTGTTTCTCAAGTTGAGATCCAAGGATAGATTCTAGGCGGTCCATGGGAATTTCTTTCCAATAAAATGGGTATTATTTAAGTTTGAGAAAAACAGGTCTTAGCTGATACAGTGCCACTGTGATGGTTCATATATGGTATGAATCTGTGGTTACCCTTTGTTTGAACTTCAATAATTTTGCCCACATGCTTTGATTTCAAAAAACTTCAAGTCAAGAGTGAACACTTGCCTTAATGACTATGCATGTTTATGCTAGCTTCTGTTCACATAAATGATTCGTTTTGTTTATAAAGAGGTATAACATTATTTGAAAAGGATAGACCATTACTTACAAAACAGTTAAATTACTGCAGGAAATGAAAGTCAAATTTCTCAAATTATGAAAATGGTTGCCTTCAAAGTCCCTGAAACACAAGGATAAAAGATGATAAGGCTAAATTTTAATCATAGACAGAAATAAATTGATTGAGAATTACTTGCTTTCTAATAAAATCTTTTTTCACATACTGTTTATTTCATATAGATTCTTACATACAGCCACACACGTAATAGCTGAAATTATATATATATAATGTTTCTTTTTCTGGGTCAAAAGTAAAAAACTTTTGAGTCACATCTGTATCATGTGTTCATATGGGCACATATGTCATCCTGAGAAATATGAAGAGAATGAGAAGTCAAAGTGAAAACCTTTGTTATGGTAAATACTTACCTTACTAACAGATATTTACAAGAGAACTGTATCAAGCATCTGTCCAGAGTTACTGATGGCATTTCTCTAAGCAGTGTGATCCTGTTTTGCTAGAGCCTGCAGAAGATTCTGTTATTGCTGCAGAAGCTGCTACTGCCAAAACAACATTTAGCCTCTACCTCTCTTGCCTAAACTCTCCCCAGAAAAAATTCTCAATAGCCTTTTACCACTGAGAACACCCTTGTTTGCTTTATTATATTGCCACAGAGGCCAGTGCAGAGGGAGATCCTCAGGCCGTCCTTGGGTTTCCACTCCCAATTCAGGGAGATGCATCTAGACCCCGCTTGAGCCCCCAGGCTGTGAGATGCTCCATCATTAATAGGAGTCTGGGCTGAGCAGCAAAATTAGTCAGAAAATTTATGTTTTATTGTCTCTTCTCCGTAGTTATCATGAAGGTATTCTTTTATTGACTCTCTTTTATCGTATCATTAGGTTTATGGTGGAAGTTTGTAGAACAGAGAGTTAGCTGAGGTTAAAAATTTACTTTCAAAAGTAAACGCTGGTCCTTAAATCTACTCAGTCTACCCCAACACTTAGATTACTGGTCACCATACAATATAGAGCTATTCAGGAATAGTAATGACTAAAATATATGAGCTGAACCGTGAAACAGCTACTAAAATCTGTAAGGGAAACATGGGTATCAATAACAGAAGTATCTATGTTCTACTGGCTAGACTACATCTGAGATAACTCAGTTTTATTTTGGGCACTGCAATAAAAATAGATGTCAACAAATCAAAGTATATCTGGAAGATCTGGATGTAAAGAGTCTGGAAGTCAAGTCAGTTGAAGAAAAGGATGTATTTATAACAGAGAAGAGCAAAATAAGAGAGATATTTGAAGCCAGGCTGTGGAAGATATCATAGGGTTTTTCTGTTTGCATCAGATTGCAAAATTAGATTTACTGGTTGAAGGCCCCGAAACATTTCAAATTTAAGTTCACAATCTATAGTGTTCAGAGAATAAGCCTTTTATCATTACAGATATTTAGCAGAGGCAATATACCATAACTCAAGAATTTTGTAGGCAGAATTTATGTACAATGTGGAATATTGTGTGAAAATCTTAAATCTTGATCATGCTTCTAAAGAAAAATTTCTATTATTCTATTGCATTGAAAACTAAGCACTTATAATAGCACTACTTTTTTTGGTCGTTAGGGTTGGCCAAGGTTTTTGACGTCTCATAATGAATGTTGTCAATGACAGAGACTGACCATTTCCTTTTCCTGTTTTATTGCTTTTACCATGAATCTACCACCAGGTGGTGATGCTCTCTTAAGCCTCGCAAAATATCCTTTGGTGAGTTGATGTTCTTTTCTTATTGGCTACTTATGTAACTTTTTTCTATTAAGCTAGCAAAATATTTAAGTTAGTATTAACTTACTAATTTGTAAAAATCAGTAAGAGGCGCACATCAAGGCATAAATTAGGGACTTTGGGTTAAATTGTTAGTTTTGTTTAATTTTAAGTTTATTTTAACCTTGAGTTATAAATTTGCTTAGGCTTTCTTTCTAAAATAAGAGACTTTATTCCTTGATACGCTGGGATCTGGTCTGCTGCATATGTATTAGCTGAGGCGTACAAATTTGCTTCTTATTCCCCAGCTCTCAGCTTTAAGGGAGCCGACAAGGGCTGTTTCTCTTATTTCATGTCTAGACCACTTTTCCAACTTAATGAGCCTCTGAACCTAACCATTTTATTTTTCCCTTTATACACGGCAGAACTGCTGAAAATGAAAATTTTGTTCTTGGATCCAAAGAAGGATAATAACAAAAACCAAAACACCAATAATCGACTAGCCTGTCCCTTCTCAACTTCCTCTCTTATCCCCTAGTGGCATTCTAACTGCGCAAACCTGCTTAGTCACTACTCCCTCCCCTGCCTTTTGAACATTTATGGCCCCTATTTCACAGAGAAAATTGAGGTGATCAAGGAGGGAAAAAGCCCTTGACTTTCTGCCCGACATCTATAAACTTACCTGTGTGTGCACCTGGTCTCCTTCTAGTCTCAGAGGAGGAGATGACCCTTCTCCTGCTTTAGGCTAGTCCCTCCAGCTGTTTTCTCGAGTTTGGTTTGTGTATGTGTATGTCCTAAAATCTATGGTCCATTTCGGTGAACGTTCTTTGGGCACTCTTTGTTTTCAGGTGCATATCTATTTGGATTAGGCGCAGGTACGTATAACAGAGACCCAACTATAACAGCATAACGACACAAGAATTTTTTTGGCAAAAGAAAAATAATCTAGAGTTAGGTAGTCCAGGGCTAGCATGGTAGGTTTACAAAGTTGTTAGAGACCCAAGATCTTTCATATTCGCCGTTCACATGTCCTTGTCTTCAGGGTCCAAGACGATGCTCAAGCTCAGCCATCATATCCATTGTTTTCTGGATAGGGACGAAAAGGAAGGATGTGCCTTTTTCTCTTTGAAAAGATTTCTCAGAAGTTCCACACTATACTTCATCTTCCGCCTCACTGCTTGGAGCTTAGTCATGTGGCTGTGTCTAGATGCGGGGAGGTCTGGGAATGTAGTATTTCAGCCGGGCACATTGCTGTCCCAAATAAATCAGTTCCGATATTGAGAAGGGACACTGCAGTTTGATATACATCAATTAGAGTCAACATTAATTATGTTAGTTCTCCATATGTTTTACTTGTTCTTTCATGGATTGAGAGAAGTAGATTATTATCTCTTATTGTGTATGTATGTTTTTCCTTTTGTATGGGTGCTATACGAATCTATTTGGTACATATATATCTTTCATTGGAAATTGCACACTGATAGCATTTAAATGTTCTTTCCTGTGTTTCTTAAGGCAAATTGCTCAGAATTCTACCCACTTACATAAAAAATATGACACCTGCTTTTTTTTAGTTTGCATCTGTGTGCATACTTTTGACCAGTCTTTTATTTTTAATCTTTCTTAGCCATTTAGTTATAGTTGCATTATTTTGTAAATAGTACTGAGTTAGGTTTTGCCTTGCAAGCCAATTTGAAAATCTTATTTTCTTTTTAATAAGTAAGTTTAGCCCACTTATGTTTATTCATATAACAAATATATCTGACTTTAGTCTGCTATTTAAAAATATTATATGGTTTTATAAGTTAAAAAAACTTTCAATAAATGTTTTTAAAAATTTTTTATAATATTTAGAAAGGTTTATATATTCTATTGGGTACCTTTATAATTAAAACTTTACCCAATATACTATAGTTCTCTTTCCTAGAGAATGACAATACTTACTAATTTCCTTTTATAAGGAGTGATGTAATTAGTATATATTGTCTTCCTGTCTGTTTTCTCTCTCCCACCATATGATTTTGATCAGTTATATGCTTTTAAATAATGTTCACCTTAGGAACATCAAATATCTACATGTTGGTTTTAAATGTCATTTCTTGACTCCTAGCTATTTTTCTTTGTAGTTCTATGGTTTTCACTTTACTCATTTTGAAACTGCATACTCAATTAAGATTATGATGTATTCTTGCTGAATTGACTCCCTCATCATTATGTGATCTCTCTCTTTGTCCTTGGTGTAAGTGTCTGTTCTGAAGTCTATTTTTTCTAATATTAACAGAGCCCCTCCAGCTTTTTTTTAAAAAAAAATTGGTGTTCCATTTCTTATCTTTGTTTCACAGTATGTAATATCTCTATTTTCTCTGGTTGCCTTCAGGTTTTTTCTTTATCTTTGGTTTTCAGCAGTTTGACTATGATCTGTCAGGTTTTTTTTTTCTACTTCTGCTTGGGTTTTCCTGAGGTTCTTGATATCTGGTTTGCTGTATTATATTAATTTTAGAAAATTCTTCATTATCCCTTCAGATATTTCTTCCGTCCTCTTCTCCCTCTTGTTTTTTTCTGCGATTCCATTTACACCTTTGTTAGACAATTTTATATTATCTTGCAATTTTTGAATTCTCTGTTTTGTCTTTATTTTGCTGTCCTTTCTCTTTTTGATTCAAACTGAAAGCTTTCTATTGACCCATCTTCAAGGTCATTGATTCTTTCCTCCGCTGTGTTCTGTCTGCTGCTAAGCCTCTTGAAGTAATTCTTTGATTCTCTTTAACAGCTTCCATCTCTGCTGACATTTCCCACGTCCTTGTGTATATATTGTCCACCTTTTCCATGATATCATTTAGCTTATTAATCATAAGTATTTTAATTTCCCTGTTTGGTAGTTGTAACATTTGAGTTATCTCTGGTTCTGGCGCTGTTGATGGCTTTCTAATTTGACAACAGATCTTTTTTTTCTTGCTCTTTCAGGGGTGGGGATTTTTCTGTGTTGCTGTCCCCCTTTCCCCAGAAGCCAAACTTGCATGACAGTTTCTTGCCCCAACCCAAGTGAGCACTACCCACCACATGTAGCAGTGCAGATCCTGGGCTCGAGAGGTTTTTCTGCCCTTACCCCTGGAGCAGGGTGCTTTTGCTTCCACCCCTCCTTTGGAAGCAGTGGCTCTGTGCCTGGTCCCTGGCTGTGGGAGGGTTTTCTGTCACTCTCCCAGTGGCTTGAAGCTTCTGCTTCATAAGCAGAAAGAGTCTAGGGAAGAAGGTGGGGTTTTGTGCCTGTGTGCCACCAAAGAGGACTGTCTCTGGTTTCCTTGCCTGCTCCTGGTTTTTCTTGTGAGCTCCGGAGGCCAGTGGAAAAGAGCTGACTCCCCTGAGTATGAGGTTCCCAGTTATTCTAAGATGCTACACTAGCCCGCACTTGACCTTCATAAGTTGACTAAAATTTAAGCAGTTTTCTTCGTACCTGCTCTATGACAGCCAACTCTTCGCCCTGTGCTCTGCCAAAGTGATATACTGTATATGTCTCATCTCTCACAGTCACTCCTTAGAATTCCATTTACTTGGTTGCCTTATGACTGTAGCTCTCTGATGGCCTTGAGAATGAAAATCATGATTTTTTAGATTATAAAGTTGTTTCTCATTGGTAGAGAGGGAGCAATATTGTCTTGTGGCTTTCTGTAGCCCAAGCAAAACGTTGTTGGAATGGAATTGTAATATATGTACTCTTCTGTGACTTTTTCTTTATACTTCATATGATGTTCTTGAAATTGAGCCATGTTGTTTGAAGTAGTTCTAGTTCATTCATTTTCACTGCTGTGTGTGTGTATCACATTTTATTTTTCCACCCCCTATTTTTTTTGTGAGGAGAATTGGCCCTGAGCTAACATTTGTTGCCAATCTTCCTCTTTTTGCTTGAGGAATATTGTTGCTGAGCTAACATCTGGGCCCATCTTCCTCTATTTTTTATCTGGGACGCCCCCACAGTATGGCTTGATGAGCGGTGCAGAGGTCCGCACCTGGGATCTGAACCTGGGAACACCAAGCTGCTGAGGCAGAGTGTGAAAATGGAACCACTACGCCTCTGGGCTGGCCCCCCAACCCTTTCTACGTATTCCAGTACCTTGCTCCATAATGTATCCTCATTGTTTTCTATATTTTCAGATTCTTCATGTTAGCTGCTTCTGCCCATGTATAAACTTGCTTAGTCTCATCTCACAATAAAAGTTTACTTTACTCTCTTGACCTTTAGTTCACCTTTGGCTATTGCCCCATCTGTTCATATGCTTATTTAATACTTATTTAAATTTCCCAACTTTTATTGTGGTGTTTACAGTTTTTTTAATTCCTTTGAAAGAACTATATTAAAGGTTTTAATCTGTTGTCTGTCATCTATCTTGCAAACATATTATCCTAGGCTGTCATATATCTTTTTATTTTATGTGTGTTTTTCCACTAAATCAGAGTTAAAATTTTTTTTTTTGCCAACACATTTATCAAATTTTCTAGTTTATACTTGCTAAATGAAAGTTCATTTGCAAGGTAAAGATATTATAATTAGTTTTAAAAGAAATGGATACTTATAAAGCAAGAATTATTATTACTGGCATTAAAGTTGGGATAACATTCACTATCAGGAATGCATATGGAACGAATTGTTTTGGATAGCTGAAACTTAAAGGTGATAGTTTTACTAATGAAAGTTTAAAAAGTCCACCTCCAGTAATAAATCTTAATGATTTTTATTTTTATCTGAAATGTAGATTTGGCTGCCTTTTTAAAAGCAAAGGAAAGGTTTATTATTATATGTGCATAATATCTCTCACATTTGCTTCTAGTCTCAATGCATGAATTTTTAAATTGTTAATTTGCTTATGGAAGTATTGATCAATTTTGCTTTATTACTAAGTTTGGATGACTGAGCATGTCATAACTGTTAATGTATTCATTTGAACCAAAATTTAATTACAACAAAAGATACCGAACTTAATTTGCCCTTTCCTTAACGACTTTAGTTTGTCATCAGCAATGGTTCTGCACTGTCATACCAAGATGCTTCTTGATTTAGTAATGATTTTTGCGATGTTTGTCTTCCCCTAAATGGTTCCAAACTAGTATGTTTTGAATTACTGTATTTTCTTTTTTTTTTTTGTGAGGAAGTTTGGCCCTGAGCTGACATCTATTGCCAATCTTCCTCTTTTTGCTTGAGAAAGATTGTTGCTGAGCTAACATCTGTGCCAGTCTTCCTCTATTTTGTAGTTGGGATGATGCCACAGCTTGGCTTGATGAGCAGTGCTGGATGTGTGCCCAGGATCCGAACCCATGAACCCCAGGTCGCCAAAGCAGAACACGCGAACTTAACCACTATGCCACTGTGCTGGCCCCACTATGTCTGCTTTTTATAGCATTTCTCACTCCTCCTTTATTATCAGGTTGATAGTTACCACTTCTCACTAAAATCAACATTTCTGACTCTAACTTTCCCCACTTTTAATCTGCTGTGCACCTGGAAATTAAACAACAAAACTTTTGAGAATTTCCCACAAAATAAGAGATGGAAGGAGTTTTCATATGATATCATATATGTAGTTTATTGAGTAAACTTTTTATTAGTTATTTTGGTTATTTATTTCTTCATTTTTACCTGTATTTAATTTAATTTAATTTTTTTGCTGGGAAAGATTCGACCTGAGCTAACATCCATTGCCAATCTTCCTCTCTTTCTCTCTTTTTTTTTCCTTTCCAAAGCCCCAGTGCATAGCAGTATATTCTAGTTGTAAGTCCTTCTGGTTCTTCTATGTGAGCTGCCACCACAGCATGGCTACTGACAGATGAGTGGTGTGGTTCCGTGCCCGGCAACAGAACCTGGGCCACCAAATCGACTGAAGCACGCTGCACTTTAACCACTAGGCCATCAGGGCTGGCTCTTACCTGTATTTTAAACAGGCAAATTTACTGCATAATTGAGTTCTGAATAGGTAGAGTGATACTTATCACCACAAGCAAAGCTGGTACGTAACAAATCCCATGGAACGTATTCTATTGTGATTAGACATCAAAAATAAGTTCTAAATATCATATTCTCATCGTGCAGAATTTAAGAATGAAACTAAATTCTGTACCAAATTAATCAGTGAATAGATCCACAGGGCGAAGGGGGAGATGTTATATAGATACCATGACATCCCTCTGTCTTCCTTCTTCCTGCCTCCAAAGTATCTTTTTTTGACATGTTTTATTTTGTTGAGAGTTTAGAGGGGTTAGTTTAGATAATAGGGATGTTTAATAGCAAAATCATGCTAAAGTAGTTTGAGGAAATGTGATATGATATTAACAACCTATCGTAAAAAAACCTAATATCCAAAATGAATTAGAAATTCTTTAAGAGAAGATACAGCAACTTACAGCCAACGCAGTCTTGGCATGTGCTGACAAAGAGGTTTATCAGGCAAACAGGTGAGAACATTATCCATCAGTGCTCTGAAAAAGAAGAGAAACAAAAGCAGTCACATTGTTCTTGTTATTTTCCCAACTAACGTCGAACAGGGTATTATCATTATTCTTATAAAACCATGAAAATTTATTCTTAGTTGCCTTCTTTCTCTAATTTTTAAATTTCTAATTTTTCCTGTAGGTCTTGTTGTATTTAAGTGCTTGTCAGTAATAAAATTCAACAAATGATAGCTAATATATGGAGGGAGCAGTAATGTTAGTAACTGAAAAAAAGCTTGAAACTTTCAATAGTGGTTGATTAGTGAAATAGTGAAAAGGAGGTGATTTTAAATGAATGCTATTTTTCCTTACCAAGATTAATATTGGGCAGTAATAGTGTGCTTAAGAACATTTCAATAAAATCTGATAGTGAGGCTGTATTCAGTTTTGATAGGCTGACATTCTAGAAGACAGATCTTATGAAATTGCTGGAACTACAAAATAGCCTCATAGATTATGATTAAGAGATGGTTTTTACTTGAAAAGGACTCTTTAGGGTTTTAGCAATTCCACATTTAATGCTGTTAAACTGAAAGCAGTCATTTTTATTAATACCTTTCTCTCAATTGAAATATTTGCTTTAATGTTTCATACTTACAAGAGAATAAGAGAATTCAGTCCATAAAACGTTAGTGGAGAAATTCGACTGAGGTGATTATCTTCAATTATCCTGCCAGCCAGAAGAAAAACATTGATTCACTTCTATAATTTTAGAAAATAGAAAGTAATATTATAAAATGCCACATAAATTAAACATACAGCCATTCTAGTCTGTGGAGATCTTCAAAAACACCCGGCTTCAAGAAGGTTATTCTGTTATGACTGAGATACCTGAAAAAGGAGGAAGGACTATAATAAATTTATCCCTTCTTGGTATCTTACAATAAGGAAAAGAAAAGCAATAATCATCCATGTTAAACTTTCTTATATACTATTCTCATCATGCCGTTTCCCTGCCTTTGATTCTCTGAAAGTTCTTTATCACTTACCTTTCCGTGTCTAGCTTTTAATTTCCCCTTAATTAATAATTAACTAGTCACTATTTGTGAATTCATTTATTCATCACATTCTTTTGAGTACCTACCCAATGCGCTGTGCTAGGTATATCATCCCTTCTTTGAGGGGTTTTGAATCTAGAAGGAAGACAGCATGTGAACAGGGTAGCAGAGCAACATGGGGAGAAGAGAGAAGTGTATAACGTATGGCTACTCTGATGCTGCAGAGAAGAAAGCGCCTGGCTTTGCTGGGGGTGGGAACTTCAGGGCATGGAGGAGCGAGGACACAGGAAGCTTTTACTCAAGGAGGAACCATTGAGAAGAGTCTTGGTTGAAGACACGTCATTCACAAAGCAAAGAATGAATAGGAGTTATTCTAGGCAGAGGAGATCACTTATGCAAAAGCAAGAGAGGTAAGAGAGAGTAACAAGTTCAGGGATCACCAGAAAAATCAGAGTGATCTCACCACAAAGGGGCTGTGAGGAGAGACAGGAGATGAAGTTGGGGGGCAGGCAAGGGCTTGTTCTGGAAAAAAGGACATTGCATGCCTTGCTGAAGAGTGTGACCCCGCCTTACCTACCCAACTTCACTTCTTAGTGTTCTGCAAAGTGAGCCAACTCTGTTCTTCTATTTGATCTCCTCCTCTTGCTGTGTTTATTCCTATCTCAATCTCTTTAGTGAGGCAATTCACTGCTCTGAATCTGCTGTCAGACAGTTTGATTGCTAGCTTTGGTACTTATTAATGGTATGACCTTAAGAAAGCAACTAACTTCTGAAAACTTCAGTTTTCCCAACTCTAAAATGGAGATAATATTACTACCTACTTTATTGGGTTGTTGTAACATGTAAGACAATGCATGTCATAAGCACTCAGTACGTATTATTGATTATAACAATATGTCATGCTTCTCACGCTAATTTCTTTTCTCTTCTTTTTCCTCTCTGCCTATGATTCTTAGGTAAGTATTAGTTCAAATTTCACATCCACTGATACATAGACCACACTGATTTCTCTCTTTTCTCTACTCTGACAGATCTTAGAGCTGACATCCTGTAAAATTTCTCCTTCCAGGGATCTTCTGTTCCCCATCAGGTTTGACTTCTGCTTAGGGGTAGCAAGGGATGGTGCCCCATACTAGAGCCACTCCCTTCCCTTCCTTGCAAACCTGGAGCCCTAGTTGGGCACAGGAAGAGGTTAAGAACAGCTTCAACACATCCCCTGAACACCTCTGGGGCTCCCTTAAAGGCCAATAGAAATCCCCCAGGTAAAGGCATTTGATCCACCCTGGTACCCTATGTTCATCTTTTAGCCAGTCCTCTTTATTTTTCAGAGCCGTCCCTCACTGCTCTGGACCCAAAATAGTCACTCCTTTCAGTGAATCATAATAGCAGTTGTGGTCTGAACAACACGGTTTAGGTCTTAATTAAGTAATCTCTTTCATCATTCTCTAGTTGTTGTGTGTATGTTGGCGTTGTTTCCACACCAACTATAAGACTATAAGCTTCTGGAGAGCGAGAGGCCTGCTCCTCCCCAGTGGTAGCATAGTACTCTGCCTGAAATACTGAGGTGTAAGCTGCTGGAAGGCAGCATGTCTGACTTATCTTTCTATGCCCTCCATGGTGTCTTGCTGAAGAACTTGCATACTATGAGGGCTAATGAATATTTACGGACAAATGAAGAGCAAGTATCTAATATGAAAAACCAGAAGTATGTGACATCTTTAACACCCAAACAATAGTCCAGTGCTATGAAAAAACCATGGAACGAAATGGAAGACACTTCTAAATTTACTCTCCAGTTCTGTACTATCTTTCAAAACCTCCCTCCATATCCATTGACCATTAAACCAAGCAGATGCTGTTTAGTAAGTTTTGAATAGATTCATGGAAGGTTGGAAGGAAAGATAGTCAGGAGGCTGATGAGGATGAGTCCAACACTAACTTTGAGTATTTGCTAAGATAAAAAAGAGCAGGGATGGGATAGAAGGGACGAGGACGTGGCTAAAGTGGTTACTGTTAAGGCTTTGAGTCTCCAGTGGCCTTCTTCCATTTTGCTAGCAAATGATTAAGTGGCCCTCTTGACTCAATCCCAAACTCTGATCCTGCCAGCCAGGAATCTGACTGGAAAGAGTTTCTTGGGTTAAGGATAAAAAGCGGGATAGGATAGGAAACAAGAGAACAGAAAAGGAAATACAGGAAGTTGTTTATTTATGTGATTTTTGATTATATTTCCATGCAATAACTTCTTCTAGGAGGAAAGCTTTAGCTGCTTGGTAGAATTCAATGAAATGGAAATTTGAGAAAGACTATTTTAAAAATCTTTGCTCTTAACCTAATGAGACGCAACCGGTAAGGATGACTGTTATTAAAAAAAACCCAAAACAACAACAGAATCTCAGAAAATATTAAGAGTTGATGAGGATGTGGAGGAATTGTAATCATTGTGCGTTGCTGGTGGGAATGTACAGTGGTGCAGATGTGGTGGAAAACAATATGGTGGTTCCTCAAAAAATCAAACATAGAATTGCTATCTGACCCAGCAATTCTACCTCTGGGTATAAACACAAAAGAACTGAATACAAAGACTCAAACATACATCTGTATACCAGTGTTCAGGGCAGCATTATTCACAATAGCCCAAAGGTAGAAACAACCTAAATGTCCGTTGATGGAGAAATGGATAAATGAACTGTGGTATATACACACCGTGGAATATTACTCAGCCTTAAAAAGGAAGGAGTTTTTGACATATGCTACAACATGGATGAACCTTTAACACGTGCTAAGTGAGATAAGCCTAACACAAAAGGGCAAATATTTTATGATTCTGCTTATACAAAGTACTCAGAGTAGTGAGATTCATAGACACAGAAAGTAGAGTGGTGGTTGCCAGGGGGAGGGGAGAAGGGAATGGGGAGTTAACCTTTAATGGGTTTGTGGTCTTAGTTGGGGAAGATGAAAAAGTTCTGGAGATGGATGGTTACACAACAATATGAATGCACTTAATGCCACTAAACTATATACTTAAAAATAGTTAAAACGGTAAATTTTGTTATATATATTTTACCACAATAAAAAAAGCTTTGTTCTTTAAAACTCATAGTACTTTACATATTCATAAAAGCAGAATAAGTGGAAAGAGAATAACTGGGGAAGTCTTCAGACTTTCTCCTTCAGAACTTTTAATGATCACCAGCCTTTCTTACTTTGATTAAGTCCATTCTATCATCATTCCTGTCACCACAGCTAATGGATAGTGAGTTCTTACTGGGTGCCAGGCCCAGTGTGCCTAATTCTTCCTAGGGATTTTCGCATTTGCTTTTTCACAACAACCCTGAGGTAGGTGCTGTTATAATTTATATTTTAAAGTAGAGAGAATTGATGCTTAGAAAGAAAAATAAATTGCTCAGGTTCACACACCTAGCAAGTGGTGAAGTTGGGACTCGCACTGACACCCATCTAACTCTTAACTCCATGCACTTAGCACAATGCTCTCACACTGCACCTTCAGTTCGCACATCTCCTAGGCACTGCTGTGGGCAGGAGGGCTGGTGGGTAGTGGAACGCGTTAGGCTGACAGGCCACCAGGAGACAGACAAAATAATTGGTGCTGGTACTTACAGTTTAGTAAGACTGTACAGTCCTCTGAAAGCATAGATGGATACGGATCTAATCTTATTGTTTTGCAGGCATCTGTGAAAAGGATTATTAAAAGGAAAACACAGTGAAACAGAGTTTCAGTTTTGCAAGATGAATAGAGTTCTGTGGATGGATGGTGGTGATGGTAGTGCAAGAATGTGAATGTACTTAACGCCTCTGAGTGTACACTTAAAAATGGTTAAGATGGTGCATTTCATGTCATGTGTATCTTACTACAATTAAAAATTTTTTTTAATTAAAAAAGGTAAACATAAAATAATTTAGTGAAGCTGGATATCATGCTATTTTTTTTTTTAATAGTCAACTTCACATCCGATAGATGTGAAGATTTTTTTTTTTTAAAGATTTTATTTTTATTTTTTCCTTTTTCTCCCCAAAGCCCCCGGTACATAGTTGTATATTCTTCGTTGTGGGTTCCTCTAGTTGTGGCATGTGGGACGCTGCCTCAGCGTGGTTTGATGAGCAGTGCCATGTCCGCGCCCAGGATTCGAACCAACGAAACACTGGGCCACCTGCAGTGGAGCGCGCGAACTTAACCACTCGGCCACGGGGCCAGCCCCTCGTGCTATTTTGTTTGGTTATTAAATTCATGTAGGATTAGGCTAGCTTTTGTTTAGAAATTCTAGTCATAAAGGTGAACATATAATAGGTAAAATTTAATATTTGAATTTTCTGTGAGTGAAAGTTTAATGCATAGAAAGGCACTCACTAATTGAATCGGCCTAGAAGCCAGACTTTTTAACATTTTCTGCTATAATTCTTTAACCCGTTAATTAACCTATAATTCATCTATAATTCAGGGTTCAACACAGTGCTGGCAAAACCACAAGTATGTGACATCTTTAAGGTCCAAACCTTATTCCATGGTAATCATAAATCTGCCAGGCAAGTCAACTTTAATTTTATTAATTTGACAGCCCAAGCCTTGCTCCAAAAAGTGTTTGAGGAAACTTACAAAGAGTACATATGACAAAAGAGAAAAACAGAGATTCAAAAATCAGGACTAGAAGGATATACATTAGATTGGAAATGTCAAGCAAGAATGCAGGCTTACATAGTTAACTAAAGTCACACTGGAAGTTGGGCCTTGAGTTTACTGGATGTCAAAGGAAACAGATACCAGAACACAAGCAATTGCATCACGTGCACCCCTATAAAGCTTTGCATTTCTATGTATACTGGCCCCAGATTGCGGGAATGACAAAGTGAGGGCTTCAAGCCTGATTTCTTGTTCTGAGTGGAGGTAACCATTGTCCTTTAGGATTTTCTGAGTTTTATGCATTTTTAAAAATAGATTTTAGGAGCTATAAGGAATAAATCAAGATGAACAAATTCTCAGTTAATTAGAAATTTTTTTTTTTTTTTTATTAATGTTATGATGGATTACAAGCTTGTGAAATTTCAGTTGTACATTTTTGTTAGTCATGTTGTGGGTACACCACTTCCCCCTCCGTACCCTCCCCCCACCCCCCCTTTTCCCTGGTAACCACCGATCAGATCTCCTTCTCAATATACTAATTTCCACCTATGAGTGGAGTCATATAGAGTTCGTCTTTCTCTGACTGACTTATTTCGCTTAACATAATGCCCTCGAGGTCCATCCACATTGTTGTGAATGGGCCAATTTCGTCTTTTTTTATGGCTGAGTAGTATTCCATTGTGTATATATACCACATCTTCTTTATCCAATCATCAGTTTCTGGGCATGTAGGCTGGTTCCACGTCTTGGCTATTGTAAATAATGCTGCGATGAACATAGGGGTGCAACGGACTCTTGAGATATCTGATATCAGGTTCTTAGGATAGATACCCAGTAATGGGATGGCTGGGTCATAGGGTATTTCTATTTTTAACTTTTTGAGAAATCTCCATACTGTTTTCCATAGTGGCTGTACCAGTTTGCATTCCCACCAACAGTGTATGAGGGTTCCTCTTTCTCCACAACCTCTCCAACATTTGTCGTTCTTGGTTTTGGATGTTTTTGCCAATCTAACGGGGGTAAGGTGATATCTTAGTGTAGTTTTGATTTGCATTTCCCTGATGATTAGCGATGATGAACATCTTTTCATGTGTCTATTGGCCATATTCATATCTTCTTTTGAGAAATGTCTGTTCATGTCCTCTGCCCATTTTTTGATCGGGTTGTTTGTTTTTTTGTTGTTAAGCAGTGTGAGTTCTTTGTATATTATGGAGATTAGCCCTTTGTCGGATAAGTGGCTTGTAAATATTTTTTCCCAATTAGTGAGCTGTTTTTTTGTTTCAATTCTGTTTTCCCTTGCCTTGAAGAAGCTCTTTAGTCTGATGAAGTCCCATTTGTTTATTCTTTCTATTGTTTCCCTCAACTGAGGAGTTGCAGTGTCCGAAAAGATTCTTTTGAAACTGATGTCAAAGAGTGTACTGCCTATATTCTCTTCCAAAAGACTTATTGTCTCAGGCCTAATCTTTAGGTCTTTGATCCATTTTGAGTTTATTTTGGTGTGTGGTGAAAAAGAATGGTCGATTTTCAATCTTTTGCATGTGGCTGTCCAGTTTTCCCAGCACCATTTGTTGAAGAGACTTTCTTTTCTCCATTGTAGGCCCTCTGCTCCTTTGTCGAAGATTAGCTGTCCATAGATGTGTGGTTTTATCTCTGGGCTTTCAATTCTGTTCCATTGATCTGTGGACCTGTTTTTGTACCAGTACCATGCTGTTTTGATCACTGTAGCTTTGTAGTATGTTTTGAAATTGGGGATTGTGATTCTGCCAGCTTTGTTTTTCTTGCTCAAGATTGCTTTAGCAATTCGTGGTCTTTTGTTCTCCCATATGAATTTTAGGATTGTTTGTTCAATTTCTGTGAAGAATGTTCTGGGGATTCTGATTGGGATAGCATTGAATCTGTATATTGCTTTAGGTAGTATGGACATTTTAACTATGTTTATTCTTCCAATCCATGTGCAAGGAATGTCTTTCCATCTCTTTATGTCATCGTCAATTTCTTTCAAGAAAGTCTTGTAGTTTTCATTGTATAGATCCTTCACTTCCTTGGTTAAGTTTATCCCAAGGTATTTTATTCTTTTCGTTGCGATTGTGAATGGGATAGAGTTCTTGAGTTCTTTTTCTGTTAGTTTATTGTTAGTGTATAGAAATGCTACTGATTTATGCGCGTTAATTTTATACCCTGCTACTTTGCTGTAGTTGTTGATTATTTCTAATAGTTTTTCTGTGGATTCTTTGGGGTTTTCTATGTATAAGATCATGTCGTCTGCAAACAACGCGAGTTTTACTTCTTCGTTACCTATTTGGATTCCTTTTATTTTTTTTTCCTGCCGAATTGCTCTGGCCAGCACCTCCAGTACTATGTTGAATAGGAGTGGTGAAAGTGGGCACCCTTGTCTTGTTCCTGTCCTCAGAGGGATGGCTTTCAGCTTTTGTCCATTGAGTATGATGTTGGCTGTGGGTCTATCATATATGGCCTTTATTATGTTGAGGTACTTTCCTTCTATACCCATTTTACTGAGGGTTTTTATCATAAATGGGTGTTGGATCTTGTCGAATGCTTTCTCTGCGTCTATTGAGATGATCATGTGGTTTTTGTTTTTCATTTTGTTGATGTAGTGTATCACGTTGATTGACTTGCGGATGTTGAACCATCCCTGTGTCCCTGGTATAAATCCCACTTGATCATGGTGTATAATCTTTTTGATGTATTGCTGTAATCGGTTTGCCAAAATTTTGTTGAGGATTTTTGCATCTATGTTCATCAGTGATATCGGCCTGTAGTTCTCCTTCTTTGTGTTGTCCTTGTCAGGTTTGGGGATCAGAGTGATGTTGGCTTCGTAGAATGTGTTAGGGAGTTCTCCATCTTTCTCAATTTTCTGGAACAGTTTGAGGAGAATAGGTATTAAGTCTTCTTTGAATGTTTGGTAGAATTCTCCAGAGAAGCCGTCTGGTCCTGGACTCTTATTTTTGGGGAGGTTTTTGATTACCGTTTCTATTTCCTTACTTGTGATTGGTCTATTCAGATTCTCCATTTCTTCCCGATTCAGTTTGGGGAGATTGTAGGAGTCTAGGAATTTGTCCATTTCTTCCAAGTTGTTCAATTTGTTGGCATATAGTTTTTCATAGTATTCTCTTATGATCTCTTGTATTTCATTGGTATCTGTTGTGATTTCTCCTCTGTCATTCCTGATTTTATTAATTTGCGCTTTCTCTCTTCTTTTCTTGGTGAGTCTGGCTAGGGGTTTGTCAATTTTGTTAATTCTTTCGAAGAACCAACTCTTTGTTTCATTGATCCTTTCTATTGTCTTTTTTGTTTCAATATCGTTTATTTCTGCTCTTATTTTTATTATTTCCCTCCTTCTACTGACTCTGGGTTTTGTTTGTTCTTCTTTTTCTAGTTCTGTTAGGTGTCGTTTGAGGTTGCTTACGTGAGCTTTTTCTTGTTTAGTGAGGTGAGCCTGTATTGCGATGAATTTCCCTCTTAGGACTGCTTTTGCTGCATCCCAAATGATTTGGTATGTCGTGTTCTCATTTTCATTTGTCTCCAGATAATATTTGATTTCTTCTTTAATTTCTTCAATGATCCATTGTTTGTTGAGAAGCGTGTTGTTTAGTCTCCACATTTTTGCACCTTTCTCTGCTTTCTTCTTGTAATTGATTTCTAGTTTAATAGCGTTATGATCAGAAAAGATGCTTGATATTATTTCAACTCTCTTGTATTTATTGATGTTTGCTTTGGTTCCCAAAATATGGTCAATCCTTGAGAATGTTCCATGTGCACTTGAGAAGAATGTGTAACCTGCTGTTTTTGGATGAAGTGTTCTATATATATCTATTAAGTCCATCTGGTCTAATTTTTCATTTAATTCTATTATTTCCTTGTTGATTTTCTGTCTGGATGTTCTGTCCATTGGTGTTAATGGTGTGTTGAGGTTCCCTACTATTATTGTATTGTTGTTGATGTCTTCTTTTAGTTCTATTAAGAGTTGCTTTACAAATTTTGGTGCTCCTGTGTTGGGTGCGTATATATTTATAAGTGTTATGTCTTCTTGGTGGAGAGTCCCTTTTATCATTATATACTGTCCCTCTTTATCTTTCTTTATCTGTTTTGCTTTGAAATCTACCTTGTCTGATATTAGTATAGCGACACCTGCTTTCTTTTGTTCATTATTAGCTTGGAGTATTGTTCTCCATCCCTTCACTCTGAGTCTGTGTTTGTCTTTGGGGCTGAGGTGTGTTTCCTGGAGGCAGCATATTGTTGGATCTTGTTCTTTGATCCAATCTGCCACTCTGTGTCTTTTGATTGGGGAGTTCAATCCATTTACATTTAGAGTGATTATTGAGACGTGGGGGCCTACCACTCCCATTTTGTGTCTTGTTTTCCGGTTTTTTTCAGTTTCCTTTGTTTCTCGTCCCATGGTTTAATCTGTTCTGATGTAGAGCTGCTACTCTCTGTTGTTGTCCTTCTACTTATCTCCTCTGCTCTTGGTTTTGTAGCCCCTTTCCTTTTTTGGATTTTTCAGGAATGAGGGTTTTCCTGAGGATTTCCTGAAGGGGAGGTTTTGTGGCAATGAACTCCCTTAATTTTTGTTTATCTGGGAAAGTTTTTATTTCTCCATCGTATTTGAAGGATATTTTCGCTGGGTAGAGAATTCTCGGCTGTAGATTTTTGTCCTTCAGATTTTTGAATATATCATTCCACTCTCTTCTAGCCTGTAAAGTTTCTGCTGAGAAATCTGCTGATAGCCTGATGGGAGTTCCTTTGTAGGTTAGTTTCTTTTGCCTGGCTGTCCTTAATATTTTCTCCTTGTCGTTGACTTTTGCTAGCTTCACTACTATATGCCGTGGAGTTGGTCTTCTTGCATTGATAAAGTTTGGAGATCTATTGGCTTCTGTCACCTGAAGATCCATCTCCCTCACCAGATTTGGGAAGTTCTCAGCCATTATTTCTTTGAATAGGTTTTCTGCCCCTTTCTCCTTCTCTTCTCCCTCTGGTATACCTATAATCCTTACGTTGCATCTCCTAATTGTGTCTGATAATTCTCGGAGAGTTTCTTCATTTCTTTTAAGTCTTGCTTCTCTCTCCTCCTCTGCCTGCAACAATTCTATATTGCCATCTTCCAAATTGCTAATTCTTTCCTCCATATTATCGGCCCTACTGTTCAGAGCATCTAGATTTTTCTTAATCTCCTCTATTGTGTTCTTCATTTCCAATATTTCTGTTTGGTTCTTCTTTATCGTATCAAACTCTTTTGTGACATAGCTCCTGAACTCGTTGAGTTGTCGGTCAGAATTCTCTCTTAACTCATTGAGAATCTTAATGATGGCTGTTTTGAAGTCATCGTCATTTAGGTTATACATCTCATTTTCTTTGGGATTGTTTTCTGTGTATTTGTTGCTTTCTTTCTGTTCTGGAGATTTAATGTATTTTTTCATATTGCTTGATGTTGTTGATTTGTGCCTCCGCATGGAAATAGAGTTTAGTTGCTCCTTTCACTTGTTTCAGCTGCTGCGGTGGGAGGAGCAGCTGTTTATATTTCACCAACCAGGAATCCTGTCCGTAGTTGCTAACTGGGCCTGGGCCCCTCTTCGTAGCCACAGTGGCCCTTTGGATTCCCTCCTCTGCCGTGGGGGCCGTCACAGGGGGGCTTCAGGCTGCAGATGCCTACTGTTGCAGCCCACCTCGATGTGCTCTCTCCTTGGGGTCTGCAACGGTGTTATGGGCTTTTCCAGCAGCCAGGGGTGGGCTCACTTATATTTGTCGCTCCGTTGCTGTCGGCACCCACCAAATCTCACTTGTCCTCTATAGGTCGCAGGAGAGCTATTGGCATCTTCTACAGTCTGTGGTTAGTACACCTAGCTATGCTGCTTTTGCCCTGGGGTCTTCCAGCCTTGTGGCTGGCGGCTGGGTGCCTTCTACTGGTGCTGTGCAGAGGCTTTCCCTAAGGCTGCTGAGAGCCTGTAGGGTTTCCCCCTAGGCTACTAAGCTGGGTCTCTGGAACTCTCTCCAGCCCCAGTCCTCTCTGAGATCTCCAGCAATCCCTAGCCTCACGGGGTGGGCAACGGCAGCTGGGGGTCGCCCCGCCCTCAGGGATTCTCTCTGGGCCTCTCCCGGAGCCGTGAATGCTCAGCGTGGCCCCTCTGCTAACAGCAGACAGAGAGTTTTGTCTGCTGCCCGGGCGGAGCTCCGGCGCTTCCCCTCCGGGTCGCAGGACCGGCCTTTTGAAAGTTCCCCCCGCCCCGGTCCTCTCCGAGATCTCCGGCAATCCCTAGCCCCACGGGGTGGGCAAGGGCAGCTGGGGTCGCCCCACCCTCAGGGCTTCTCTCCTGGCCTCTGCCGGAGCCGTGAATGCTGGGCGTGGCCCCTCTGCCAATGGCAGACAGGGAGTTTTGTCTGCTGCCCGGGCGGAGCTCCGGCGCTTCCCCTCCGGGTCGCAGGACTGGCCTTTGAAAATTCCCCCCGCCCCGGTCCTCTCCGAGATCTCCGGCAATCCCTAGCCCCACGGGGCGGGCAACGGCAGCTGGGGGTCGCCCCGCCCTCAGGGCTTCTCTCCTGGCCTCTCCCGGAGCCGTGAATGCTCAGCGTGGCCCCTCTGCTAACAGCAGACAGAGAGTTTTGTCTGCTGCCCGGGCGGAGCTCCGGCGCTTCCCCTCCGGGTCGCAGGACTGGCCTTTTGAAAGTTCCCCCCGCCCCGGTCCTCTCCGAGATCTCCGGCAATCCCTAGTCCCACGGGGCGGGCAACGGCAGCTGGGAGATCTCCGTGCCCTCCGTGTCTCTCTCTGGGATCCTCCGGGCGCCCCGAGCACCAGGCTGGATCCCCCCGCCAATGGCGGGGAGAGACTCTCCCCGCGGGCTCAGGTGTGCAACTCCAAAGTTTCCCTCTGCGTTTAGGAGTAATTGCAGGGGGTTTAGGTAGGGTTCTGGTCACCTGTTTCCACCGTCGCTCCTCTGTTGTGTTCTCGCTCCTGCCCTAGACGTGTGTGGATCCTCTGGGGGCGTCCGTTGGAAGAAAGCCGCTTGCGGGTACCAGGCTGCCCGTCGGGGTCGGAGAGCCCTCACCTATTTCCACATCCTCCCGGAGGAAAGTCCATCCGCCTTCCGATGTATAGTCGCGTGGGTGTCTCAGACGTCCTGAGATGCTGTCTGGATATCCTTTGTCAAGCGATAAGTGTCCAAATAATTGTAGACTCGAAGGGCGAGAGACAAAGAGGACTACTCACGGCGCCATCTTGGCTCTTCTCCAGTTAATTAGAAATTTTGACTAAAAGAGATTCCCCATTTCTCCAACATGCAAGAAAACCTAACTTAGATTGTAAAATGTTATTATTAAATTTATTGTGTATCTAACAGTTTCACAGAATGCATTGTGGACCCAATCATGTAGTAGATAATGCATCTGTCTCATTAATGCACAGACAGACTTTGACATGCACTTATTTATTTGTTTCTAATGATTGCAATGATCTACTAAGCAATAGACTGTATTGCCTGGAGTTTGAGCCAAGCTACATCTCTAATAACCAATCAGAGATTTTTTGGAATTAGGCTATTTTTATCTATTACCTGTAATAAATTGGCCGTTCAAGAATTAAGTCAATGTTTATTGTGTAAAAATGCTAAACTACTGTGTCAGATAAACCTGAATTTTGTTAGTTAGATTTGAAGTCCTAACTCCTCTTAAACATGTGGACATAAGGTGGTGCTACAGATCAGAAAAATTCTTCCTACTCCAGAAATCAGAAAATAGAAAGGGAAGCATCCTCTTGAAGTTTTTGTATCAGGCCTAATTTTGAAAACTCCTCTTCACTGATTGATAAATGTCTAGAATAAAGTTCTTAAAAGTCATTTCTACTGGAATTTTAATTTTCAAATATGAAACATTTTTCTGTAGATTATCTGGGTTTTGAGAACATTTCATCTAATGAGGTGGATACATTTTTCTTCTGATTCTGCTCTATTTCTGTTATCTTAAAGAAAAATGTGCAGACAGATTATGTCTAGGAACAAGGTTTCTCTGGTGTAAAGCCAAAACCAAAACCAATACAGGTATAAAAATGAAACCAGGAATTCTGAGACATTTTCTAGATAGTGTGATTCTGGCACAGAATATTTAAACCCAATAGTTTAAGCAAATAACAATATGTTTTAACCAAAAAATTGACGTAAATAACAGGTAAACATCACCTGGGCCATTATGGATTTTGACAGTCCGTATGTAACCTTAAACTGAAGGGAATCTCGTATGTCAGACACTATCCAAGGCCAAAATAAAACTCAACCCACACAGCAAATGTAAAAATGGAATTAAGTCCCCAAAACAACATACTTGGAGGTTTCAAACCGCAAGGGCTTGCTATCGTAGGGGAAGACTGAATTTGCAAACACAAGGAGGAAAATTCTTCACTATCTAATCTTGATGACAGGTCTGGTAAAAGGTCATTACATCTTTCTCTAAGGTGGACATTGAGGTGAACCATGGTAGAATAATGCAGAGAGTAAAATCTTCCGGGTATCTTCATTGTAGGAGGGTGTGGTAGGAGAATTCATAGCACACATGCTCCAGTTTCTTTGGAGATAGATATCTGAGATTTTTCTAGAATGGCTTCTAGACTTACTCAGAAAAAAAGTGCTACCTGGTAGTCTCCAGCTAACACCTAAATAATTCCCCAAAGAGGGATTAGACTTAAAAAGTGACACAGTGTTGGTCTCTGCAGAAGTGAGAAGAAACAAGTATGCCAAAAAATGTTAGTCAATTTTAATACCAGGAATTAATTTTTTTCTTACAGCTTCTGAAGATCATGGTACTTTCTGAAGCCATCAGGAGGAAGCTTTCTTATTAAGTTCCACTGAAGTGACCTGAAATAAATGTAAATTTTAGTTCTTACTTAAAGTTTCTTTCTTTACTTTTAAACTACAACAATACAGATAATGATAAACTTTATCTACTTTAGCACCAACTTTCAGGAAACATTTTGTTTCACGATGTCACTTGCATATTCATAGCATCATTTGAACTAGGTCTTACTGTTGACTTCATATTATTATATATATTTATCTTTTCTTAAATTTAGTTTCCAACATTGTAATTCTGACAAAAAAATTTTTAAAATAATAAAACTTGGAAATAATTTTCAGTTATGTTCTCCTTTTCCATTTTAACAAACATTAGAAAGCATCTCAGTTTCTGAGTGACAATAAAAATAATGTTTTCTTGTTTAAAACATGTTCAGAAACTTAAATAGTTTTATATTCTTCAATATTTCAATGCTCACATCCCACTACCTTTGTTTCCTTTTAAAATTAGTTAGGAAGGAAACTGTCAATCAGTATGTACAATTAAACTTTATTCAATAAGTGATCTCATTTCAATTTCTAATAAATTGTACATAAAGAGTTCTCCTTGTATCACAATTTGATAAGCAGCTTGACACAGACCCATGTCTGCATAATTGTGGTTGTATTCGAAAGGACCTAAACCTTTCATTTTCTTAAAAAAAATCAATGTAATGTAGTTGGCACAAAATAAAACAAGCAAAAAACTCCAAAAACATTGCAGCTGGGGTTCCTTGCATGAATCATACAAAATCTTTCCATGTCAATCTCTTTAATTGTGAAAGAATGGATTTGGACTAGATGATCTCTAATAATATGACACTATTATTATTACCACTGCCATTATAAGATCTAATGGAGCAGATAGATACTCATCGATAAGTGAGCAATAGACTGCATTGTCTGGAGGTTCACTGCTGTGGGATAAACACTTGGAAATACTTGACTGACATAAAGGACTCAGGTTAAGACTGTCATATGATAGGCACTAAGAATGCTTAGGTTTTGGACCAGTGTTGCTTAAACTTGGTAATGACGCCTCCTTAAAGAAAAATAGTTTCTTAGACTCCCCAGCACACAGTTTTGGAATCTAATTTGAGAAACACTGTTCTAGAGTTAGAAGACCATGCATTCTCAACGGAGGTGTTATTGCGCCAAGGGGGTCAAAATTGGTTATTCGGGAGAGAAAAAAAATCTCACTTTTTTAATGGATAAACAACAGTTATACATAAATAGATATAACTGTATTTGTAGTATTAAAATTTCACGGGGGGGACAAATTAAAAAAAATGCCTAAAAAGGGTCCAGAGGGGGACAATAATGAAAAGTAAAAAGGTTAAGAAACACTGTTCTGGACTATACACACCAGTCACTTAATGACTTTTTCAAACAAATGAATAGCAAAAGTTGATGAACTAGTAACTCTGTCTTGAAATCACTCTTAGTCGCTGGGTTATCACCAAATCTTCTTTCCTTTCCTATATTAGGGAAGGATTGAGAATCCCTTCTCATCTAAAGATTATCACTTGGCATAGATCCTCAATTCTGCTTTCTATTCTGTTTAAATATTTGTGTTGTATAAAGATAAACTGATAAATATTTGAGTTTGACTTAAGGATATTGAAGAAAGTTTATTGTGCTTATTCTCAAAAATGTGTTCATTCAGTCATTCACTTTCTCAAGAAACATGTGTTGAATGTCTCTATGTACATTTTGGACAAAAAGATAATATCCCTGCCCTTAAGAAGCTTATACTCTACTTGAATAACAAATAACATACTTTATCTATAAATAGAAATATTTCTTTGGATAATAACTTCAGACTTGTAGCTCAGGGCTAAAAAAGGCAATCAGCTTGTTCTATTTTTTATTGTATTTACTTGTAAATTCAATTCAAAAACATTGTTTAAAGTTTATTATATTCCTAAAAACTTTGGAGGATATATAGAAAAACCATGTTGAAGGTCCTCATGGAGCGTATGCCTTTTCCCTTTTTCTGTTAGAGAAGATTAGGACCTCAATCACTATCGTGCCAGGAAGAATGCTCACTATACTTAAAAGACACAAGTGAGGTTCTATGAGAGACCCCAAGAGAAGAGGTTAATTGCATCTGAGTGTAGGGTTGCTCTAGAGGGAAGGAAGACTCATTTAAGTTCTCCTAAATAACATTTCTTAGAAAGTTGGATTTTTATTAATAGTGCCTAGGATTTATAGTCTACTTCTTTCTAAATGATGCCAAATATTTTCACAAATAGCATTCTCTATACTTTCATAATACCCTATTGAAATGGAAAGAGGTAAGTATTATTATTTTCACTTAATTAGACAAGCCAAAATACTTTATAATAAATAGATTCCTGTATTTTAAAATTTAATATTTCAAGTTTGACTCTTCACAAAGTGAAGTGTGTGTATGAAAGAGAGAAACTACCTAGTTTTATTATTATTGTCAAAGCTAGTTCTAGTTTTTATAAAGAAAGCACTTACTGTTGGATTATGTAGTGTCAGTGATTAAATTCCAGGATCTTAAAGTCAGCTCTCAGTCAAAGTTAATATTTAGCAGCAGGAACAATGTAAAAACAATCATATTTGTCTGTTTGTCTCTTTTGTTCATTAGCATTTATATGAAACATCTTTAAAAAAATCTCAACTTCAATAAATATTGGTTGGATTATTGGCTTCTTTGATGCTTTACTTACATATGATTTAGTCTATTTCTGACATTTCCTTATGATAGTTCCAGGTCAAAATATGGAATGAGCTTAGTAATAAAATATGATATTTACTCTTTTAATGCATTTGCTATAAAGGCTAAAGTTCCTTTTCTCTATGGAATTGAGCAAAGACTGGGATGAGGTGTGATGCTGAGTCAGTGTTCTGCAAAGAAAAGTAGGAACGGACAACCTGAATCAATCGGCTCACCCAAAGCACAAGAAAATGCTATTTCTTTTAACAAAAAATAAAATAAAGTGTTGTAGGAATAAACGCTTGAGCTTCATTCCTACATCTCCAAACGCCTGTTGGAAATTTCCGCTGAGTGGTTTGTTTACCATAAATTGAAAGGAACATCTAAAGTTGGAGTCCTAACCTTCCCCACTTACTGTCATCAGGTCTCCCCATTCCTGGATCACTCTATTACTTAGGATAGAAACCTTGGAATCATCTTGGATCCCTCCTTCTCTCTTGCTTTCCTGTAGCTGATCATTCATGAAGATCTGATCCCAGTGTTTTCCTTTACATCAAGTGTTGAAAACTTGTGGCCCATGTGCCTGCACGCATCTCTTTATGGATGGATGGATGTATGAATATGTGCACATATGTGTGTATGTATTGAACAGCTTTTTAAAAAATTGAATCAGAATACCTTTAGGTGGGGTATGTATTTTCTAGTTAATCACTGCCTAATTCTCCTCCATTCCTCCAGTTCTCTCCTTCTGTTCCTTTCTTTTACAAGGTTAGTTGAGCTGTTTAAGAACGGAATCAAGTCTTATTTGTGGGAAAAGGAAAAATGAGATTGGCAACATCAGAGTATTCTTGGACTTGGATTTTCTAGTAATTTGATACAAGCAGTGGGGGTGATAATTTTTTTCTTTGAAAATAGAATGAAATCATCATAAATTTTTATACCCAGCAGTTCCAGTCAGAATTTAAGTCATGGAAACTCTTCACAGAATCTCAGGTTTTTGGGGGGCATTATTATTTTTTCTAGTAGGACTAATTACTATGAAAGAGAGCTATATTGAACTGAGCCTAGGATAAAATGTTATTCTGAGTTCAGGGGAGAATGTTACCTCCCTGGGAAAAGACTGTGTGGCTCAACCTACCTGATGTTCTCAGCTCATTTTCTATTCAGTTAAACTCCTCAGGTCACTATCAATTGGGTAAACTCCCCAGATTCTGTTAATTTGATGGTACCACTATCTACAGGAACACTAAGATATAGCTCTTCCCTACCTCCTATATATGTCAAGCATATGAGTTGCTGTGTTGTATGGTTTGGGTTGAAAAAGGCAGGAATTGTCAACATTTGTAAACCTAAGAGTTACTCTTATTTTGTCCTCATATACCGAAGGTCAGGCATAAGGCACTAAAACATCTGGATGAAACAAAAAACTCAGCAAAAATATTGGATTAAAATGTCATCCTCCACTGATTTCTTTTGAAAGGTTTCATACAAATGTGTGTGTTTGTGTTGCTGAATTTGTTGAATTCAAATTAGTACTAGATCGAGAAATCGCTGATTATGAGGATAATTTTCTTTTACAGACATTAGTTTGAGTTACTGAGGGAGAAACAACATCAGCATCTCTGAGTCCAATGGGATTCACAAGAGTCAGATTTTAAATGTGAAGTTCTGGGAATATTTTATCCAATTTGTTTCACTTGTTTTCCTTTTTTTCACTAATACATATGAATGTATGAAAACTTATTTCCAGTAAAGTCTAAAAGAGCTCTTTCAATAAATGTTGTTTTTGTAATACCAAAATTCTATATAATAGTTTAATTAGTAGCCTTTTTTCTTTAGTAGCACATTACAACTGATGGCATGTTTTGTTTAGATAAAATATGATGATACTAAATACTTCATAGGATTATTATGAGGGACTAAATAAATTAATATATAGAATAATTTAGGGTAGAGTCTAGCATTTAATAAATGCAAAATAAATATCAACAATTATTATATTCGACCAAGGAACAATGACATCATCTCTGAATAAAAAATGCATTATTAATAATGACAAGTCCTTAATTATGATACAATTCTACAGTTGCTATTCTGGTTGTCAGGATGAAGCCATTCTTTTCTACTTACATTTTAGTGACATTTGAAGAAACTGATGGAACATCTCGTAAATTGGTCTTATCACAGTCGAGCTCTAAATCGTGGCAAAGACATTGCACAGGAACAGAACCGAGCACTGAATAAGGAGGAAATAGTGAGGAATAGAGATGGTGAGGGACCAGGAAGAGGAGGGAAATGAAAAGAAAGAAATGAAAAGCTATGAGAAAATTATTTAGTACGAAAGTATGTCATGTTTTACCTATGCAATTTGGGCAATGCTTTGAATTAAGTTACCAAAGTTTACTTTTAATTTAATGTTAAAATTATGCTAGAACATTAAGATAGGAAAGCACACACATTTACCAGCCCGTGCATTTTTTTAAACAGTAGATTGCTTTTCTCCATTTGATGCTAAATGAATGAAGTTATCTGCTTTTTCTCACCCTAGCAGAGTTGTTACATCCAAGAGTGACGTGATAGTGTGTGATGGGCTTTAATGTCCATGTTAAAGCTGCTACTTAAGAATAAAGTATTTATTAATAGCATAATCAAACCTTTAATGGAATACTACGTCTTTTTTAGCTAGAGAGAAAGGGAACTAAACACCAAACTATAGCATTGGTAGAATTTTGTTTTGGAAAATTCAGGAGTTCTTCAAAGGATTTTTAATGATGTTCTTTTGGCTTATGTAGGGATGTAAGGATGTCTAAAACATCACTTATGGAAGTGAATATTTTTTATGCACAGTCATTCTCTTCTCATTTATGGGGGTTGCAAAGAGAAGGAGAATGGGTTGTATCCCTTTGGCCATCTTGTGGGGCTATAGTGACAGTCTTAAACATGTGATCCAACATTTCTAAAGTCTATTAGAGACTTGCAGTGATGTGTTCATGTAGCTAAACAGTAAAATGGGATTATTATTCAGGATAATAAATCTAAACTGCTCCCCGCCTTGATGCGGAATGGACGATTACCGAGAGCAATGAGGAGTGCTTCCCTTTTACAACTAGCTTGAAACCCTACAGTGTATAGCAGAGTTACTGACTGGAATCTCTACAGGGGACAGGCAGAAGAGGTCTAGACTGTGTCCAGATGTCCCAGTGGAACAGCTTCTCCTCACTGTTGTCATATTAGAATAAGAACATGTGCAGTCAAGTCAACCAGCTTCCTCAAAGAAGCCAGAAACACAATGCTTTATATATAATTACATATATAAAAAATGACAATAGCTAATGAAACATTTTAAAACATCATAGCACAAACAAAACTTTCTTTCAGAATTTTCTACTTGCAAGCTTCCAGTTTTACCTCTACAAAAGCTTCCAGGGACTAGAAGGGCGTCTTAATGGCAAAGTAGAGAATCCTGTGACAAAGCTGGTGGATGACTGCTAGTGAGCACAGGTGACTGCAGCTTTTGAAATAGTAAGGTGCCCCTTTGCTCAGATATGGGGTGACAGGTGTTCTTTTTTTTCTCCCAAATAACTCTGCAGACTCCTTTACAGGATCATGAGAGATCAAGATCATAACTTACTTTTGAGTTTTTTGTAAACAATCTCTGCCAAGACTTTTAAACAGTGTTATGGTTGTACGTAACAATTTTGGCTATGGATCTCTGAAAACTGATTCTCTCTCTTTAAGTGAAAGCCATGTCTAACATGAGTGTTGTGGGGAAGGGATGGTGACGGTTGGAAAGGAAGATGAAGATCCTGAGAGTGAGAGTAATAAGGGTAAAAAGGAGGACGGTGAAAATAACATTAATTCTGGTGTGTTTTTTCTATTTATATAGACTGAGTTAAGATAATCTGCGTGTGTTGATTACAGGGTTACCTGTAATAGGGAAAGCTGAAAAAAGAACACCAGATATCCAACAACAAAAGAATGATTAGGCAAATTATGTCATTTAAAATGTATTATGAAGTATATTTAACAAGTTTATAATAGTATGGATACCTGATTATGCTATAATGTTAATTGAAAATATGATAAAAATGGTTTGCACAGGAAATTTCATCTATGTTAAAGTAAAAAAAGATCAGTAACGCACCAGCAAGTTAATGCTGGTTGCCTCTGAATGGTGAAATTATGTTTGAGTAAACAATTCTTTCCAAATCCCTCAAATTTAAACTTTATTAATATATTGGTTAACGGTAGACATATCTTTCAAGGTATTGTTTTTGAGAGGTGACTTTATAAATGTGAATTCCTCACATCCTTTCATCCAGCCCCAAAGCATAAGCCATTCTCAGTTTAATTTCCAATAAATCCTTATAATAATCTGATTTAAACGAAGTGGCAGAAGAGGAAGCTTAACTTACATTTCACCACCAAATTTTATACTACACTTTCCATTCTGTTTATACACTGCTGTTAAGCTTGAAAAAGACATTTAATTAATAATTACCACCCCTCCTTGAATTGTCTTTAAAGAACTCTAATTAAAAATTATATATTTGTTCTCTACTAAGAACTGATAAAAATTACCTCTTTTTGATACATCATTTATTGTGTAGGCTCTATTTCTCTTATGCAATTATACTTAGTCCTCAGGACCAGGAAGAAATTTACTTCTCTTGCTGACTCAATTTGTTTTTCCCTCATTTATTTATTTTTGCTTTATAAACCAGACTATGAAAGTTACGTAGCCCATCATTTTCCCTCTTTGACATAATGATCTCAAAATTCAGAACTAAGCTTTGGTGCAGTGACTGAACTTTCCTCAGCGAGGATTTCCTCGTAGAACTTTTCTTTTCCATTCCCTTTCTCATTCACCACTGAATTTTTGTCATGTTAACGGTTTGTCTGTTAGTAGCCATGTTTTTATTGTAAACAGCTTAAAATACTTTTGAGAACAAGGTGAGATATAAAGAGATTCAATTAACATTTAGGAAATAAAAAGACATACAGTAAAATGAAAATGAAAACTACATTTTGCGATAATATGGCTTAATACATTAATTTTTTGCATTATATTAGCAGTTAAATTATACCTGTTCACTTTTTCCTTCTGAAATGATTATAACTTTTTAATGATCAAGTAATTTGATCCCCTTATTCTGACAATGAAGCAATGGGAGGCTGAGACAGATTGCTGAATATCCTGTGACACTTACAGGAGGAATGTACACCCCCTTCAACTGGGGATTGTTAGTAGTTTGTTATTAATCTTATTTGAAAGTAGTGAAGCCAAAACATTTTCAAACTTTTTTAAAAAGCTGTGCTTTACAATTTGTGGTAGAACATAAGGGAAAGTTATATATTCTTCCCCCCCCCCCCATGCCTGCTTTTAACCAAGGTTTTGAAAAGCTAGGATCAAAATTATAACTCCAAGACACAAATTTACATTTGAAGAATTAATTAGAATAGACAAAATTTATTTAAAAAGCATCATTTATATAGATCTTCCTGATCTAAAATATTATAGACTTAATCCTCGAGGTTATACCCTCCCACACCCTCTCTAGTGTGTTTGCAAGGTTTCAGTTTATGACTAAACATAGCAAGTTATAATTACTAAGGCTTTTTTGTGGGTCTAAAGTATAGTTTAAACCTCAGAAGATTTTTCGCTCGCGAATGTTAAAATCTGAACAGCTTCTCTGCTCTTCTATTTTCTTACTTTCCTTTCTATCAGAGTTTATAGTGATTGTGAAAAGTGGACATATAAAATAGCAACCCTAATGACTGATTGATATAGATTTCATTCACAGCAACACCTGGCATGATTTATTACCTTTACACTTAAGATCCCTGAGTCATTTTTATTTATTTTATTTATTTATTTATTTTTTTAAAGATTTTATTTTTTCCTTTTTCTCCCCAAAACCCCCGGGTACATAGTTGTGTATTCTTCGTTGTGGGTTCTTCTAGTTGTGGCACGTGGGACGCCGCCTCAGCGTGGTCTGATGAGCAGTGCCATGTCCGCGCCCAGGATTCGAACCAACGAAACACTGGGCCGCCTGCAGCGGAGCGCGCGAACTTAACCACTCGGCCACGGGGCCAGCCCCCTGAGTCATTTTTAAACAAAATTCTCAAATTGAGGCTGCATGTCTAATAGAATTTGCAATTAGAAAACTATAATTAACTTAAAAAAAGGTATATGTTGGATCCAAGTTTTAAAAACATGGTGTCTTATTATGAACTCACAGAAAAGGAGACTCAATCGCTCTGATTACTTACGGCATTCAGATGCTCCTGCCTCAGAGGAATATGGTGAAGTCATTCTGTAGTTAGTGGTAAAATATTTGTCAAATTGCAAAGACCATCCATTGTTGTCTCCTAAAATAAAAATCAGAGAACAGAAAAGATCAAGAAAACAGAGATATTCTGGAGTGTTGAGGAAAGTAGATCCTCTCTTTAAAATAAATGCATGATTCTCAAACTTAGTGAGAGAAATATCATCTGGGAGCTTGTTACAAATCTGTATTTCGGGGCCCCCCCACTTAGAGATCCTGATTTCACAGTCTGAGATGGGTTTCCTAGTCTCCATCTTTGACGGGCACTATAGTCATTCTTCAGCAAGTAGTGTTTGGACCACACTTTAAGAAACAGGACTTTAGATGCACTGAAACACAGCACACTGTTCTTAGCATATTAATTATGATTCTCTCAATCTTCTTCAAATATTTAAGCTGATATTGGAGATTATTAACATAGCTAAATGGTAGTGATAGTTAAATTAAAAAGAGAAGAAAATAACATGACCAGCACGATCTCATTCCTTTTTTTTTTTCCAAAGGCATTATGGTGTCACCGGTGTTGTTAAGAATGATTATCCTCTGCGTGCTTACATATTTTCTCATATACATTTTCTAGTTTTGATATTAAACTCCTGTATCATTTTAAAAAAGCAAAAATAGTAAAAGCCTTCATTTGGGGGAGAAAAAGAAAATAATTTTTCCTCACAAAATTCTTCACCTTTTAGTTATTTTTAAACATAAGAGTCAATGAAGCCAGTCATATGATAGAATGGGGATTTAAGAGCAGCTTCTCTGGACGTCATTGCAGATGGTACAAGCCTTCATCCTACTGGGCAGGGGGGTGTTGAGTGTGATCCTTTCCAGAGTTTCTAAATTTTTTTCAGAATGCCGCCAGGACTCTTTAAGGATGCATAAACATATAGACAGATGATAGAATTATAAAAGTTTATTCTATTTCCATAAGTTAGTATTAAATCTAGCATTGATTTTATAAATTATTTTTGCCATGAATGCATACAGTCAAGTGTCCCTTAACGATGGAGATAACGTTCTGTGAAATGTATCTTTAGGTGATTTCGTCGTCGTGTGAACATCATAGAGTGTACTTACGCAAACCTAAATGATATAGCCTACTATACACATAGGCTTTATGGTACTCATCTTATGAGACCACCATCATATATGTGGTCTGTCATCGACCAAAACATCGTTATGCAGCACATGACTGCAATTCAAATCTGAAACTAGAGTTCAGGTATTACAATTTTGTTCAGTTGCATGGATTTGGTGAAATTGACTTTACCACAGGCATGGTTTCAACTCCTATCAGAGGACTTCCAAATTATATGTCCAGCCACACTTTATCTACTGTGTAACAGGCAGTCAGTTAATACAGGCACCTGAAACTTAATGTTCCCAAAAAGGAACTTATCTTTCCCTGTATAAACTTGCTACTCTTTCTAAATCCTCTGGATTGGTGAATAGTCTCCACAATCTATAAAAATGCCCAGAACAGAAAGGTTAAGTTTGTTGGGTTATGCTCATACTTGATTAAATATAACTTATATGATTTCCCCCTTCTGCAGGTTATTTTCTTATTTTTCCACAACTCATTAACTCCTCCATGAAGATTGTATTTGGGAAAGGAAAAGTATTCTAACATAAATGCTGTATATACTTGTAATATTAGACTTCTTTTTAGAAGTCCTAGTAAAAGTGAAAAATTGGAAAGACAGATTATTTAAACATTATATTTATAGCATTCTCCTTCTTTTAGCATGACTCATTAGTTTTAAAATTTCTTTATTACAGAAGATTTCAAAATAAGCAAAGGGAGCAAAGTAGTATAATGATATCTCAATTCAGAGGGCGACAACTGAAGGACTTTAAGTTTACCAGCTGTGGACTTCAGCATGAGACTCCTGCTGGGCACCACTAACTAGGTGGACAAGGGACAATGCCCTAGAAACAGCGAATATGAGCAAATATCCATTGAACATCCAGGAACCAGTCCAAGGTGCCTGCCCAGCCCCTGACATCATGAGGATGACATTTTAGGCAGACAAACAGGAGGAAGGGAAGGAAATTTAAAAGACTGAGTTTGTGTAGCCTAATAGACACTATAACCTATTGAGAACATGGTGGATTTTGCGTCTGTCCGCTCCTTCTCCATTCAATCTTCAGTTTACAGTGCTTTCTTGTTCTTTAGAAGTTGCTAAGTTAAACCTATGTTTTCCAGACCCCAAGCAGCTAAGGTTCTTCTTATAGATAAGTTTCTATCAACTGGACGCACTCTTGTGAGATTGGAAGTTTGTAGACACCAGTCTTGTGGGTATCTAGTGGAAGTGGGGCAGTTCCAATAGCCAGCCTCAGGGTTCCAGCTTCATGGGTAAAGAGATGATTAGCAGTAATAGTGGTGGCAGCAGCAGATGCTTCTTGATCTTGGGCTTACAACTATGGCGGTGTGTTTCCCACCCCTGACTCCTGCTTCTGTAGCCTTTACCAAGATTCTACAAAGACATTCTTCGGTGTATGAAATCTCTTTTTACTTAAGCACTTCCCCCGGCCCCAAACAAAGCCCCAAAAAACTAGAGTGGTTTCTGTTTCTACTTTCCAGAGGAGTTTGCAGATAATAGACTCTCAAGAATAGAAACATTGTATTGGTTATCCGAACTGGTTGGTTCTGAAGATAATGGCAATCCTGTTACCGTGAGAAAATGAGATTCAAAGTTTATGGCTCACAGCGACAAAAAAGTTACTTAAATTACCACTTTTGGCTTCCTGGGATGATGTGCCTCTTAGAAAGCTAGTCTCTGGCAAGGTGGTTACTATGATAAATCATTAGAATGAAAATGAGAAATTTCAGGGGTTGTGGAATGAGTACACTATGGAGATGCCCTGGAGAGATTAAAGAAAGAAAATGACAAACTTAGAGTCTGACGTTATCAGCTCAAAAAAGTTCAGAGAACCAGGAAGCTTCCAAAACTCTCTAAGATAATCTTTTATCTCTTATGACCTCAGGACTGACGTAGCCTCAAATCAGATAAAATCTGATGCAATGGGTTGCTGAGATTGCAATATAAGCAGAATTCACGTTTTGACGTATATTTTAAGTGAAGATTAGGACACTAATTTGGATAGAGAGGGATCCTGTGAATTTCAATGGGGCATTTGAGTGTGTTTAGCTGAATTTGATCACCCTAAATCCCCATCCCACTGAACCCCTCTTGGCAGCAGAAACAGCTGTCTTTCCCTGCCTGATGAGGTTAGTTGTAGTTGTTGGAGACATGTCAGTTACTTTCCTTGGGGTAAATAACTTGTTAACTCTCTCCGGGCCCTTTCATGATCATGCTTCTTTGCCTCCCAACCTATTATAACTGGAGTCAGATTCCAGCATGCCCCAGAAGACAAGTACCAGTTGGATTTAGAAAGAGAACATTGACATACCCAAAGATTTTGTTATTTTATATAAGCAGAAACCTAAGGAATTTGTGTGGGAAGAGTTTCTAAGAGTAGTAGACCAGGAGGGACTATCACTTTAGCTTGGGCAAAGCTAATTAATACAGGTTTCTGGATTCAGTGTGCTAGCTAAAGGAGTAGTTTGTTAGACTGTTGACTGAAATCTGGACTCTGTTGCCCTAGGCTCAATGAAGTTGAGAGGCAAATGCATGTGGATGTTGAGTCACCAAAGGGATAGATTATGAGGGACATCGCCATTGTATTGTACGCATGCAACAGATCATGAGTGGGTACTGTTGACTGACTCGCTCAACCTCTATTCAACTCCCACTTCATTGGTGTGCTCCTGTAGAGCAGAGACTGAAAAGTGTACAACATTTCACATCTCCTTTAGAGCTAGGATTTCGAGTGCACTCACATGTATTTTGATTGGTAGAAGAGTTGGAGGTCATTTTCCCGCTGCTATGTCTAAAACAGAGACATGGTGTGAAGATGCAATTGTGGCAGTGGCAGGGCATTTCCGATATTACCAGCTTTATGGATGCTATGTTGGTTCTGGGGGTGGCAGGGCTGACGGTGGTGGCAGCAACTGTCTTAGTATCTGGATTGTAGCTATGGTGGTGTGCACCATACCTACAGGGTGGTTCATGTAGATTCAATGGCACCAATAGGGGCTTTGCTGACTCTCACTTTTCCAGCCCTTCTGAGAATTGTATAAGTATCTACTTTCTGTTTAACATACCTAGAGTGAGTTCTGTTTCTTGCATTAAATCCTGATAGATACAGAGACTAACTGAATTACTGGATTAAAATATGGCTTACATATGATTGGACATTTAGTTAATTTGGGGAGCTCAAGTGGGATCTCATGAGTGAGAACAGAGCAGTGCATTTTTCCTGAACTCGTCAGCTTCAGTGTAATTGAGTTTTGCGGTCTCGCTACAGGAAAGTTGGTGACACTTCTCAGCATTTTCCTTCATTTCCATATGGGAATAGGGATAGGTCAGGAGCCATATGAAATGTTCTGTTCTACTGGTTGTTTGTTTCCTTGGTTGACAGGCTTTGAAATTTATGGTGTTGGATTGTCCCACTTTCCTGATTTGGCTGAGTTTGTTGACTTTTTGACATGTTTTTACTTTTAAAAACTTGGTTCATATCTTTAGATATAAGAGAGAAGAATTCTATGCCAGATTTTAATTCCCCCATTTTAACAGAGAAATTGAATATTAGCACTTAGTGCTGAGACAACTGATATTTAGCAGGCACGACCTACACTGTACTAGGTGCTTTATTTTATCCTCATAATAACTCTGGGTCATTATTGTCATCTCCACTTACAGAAGGAAAAACTGATTCTGAGAAGTTCAAGTGATTTGACTAAGAAAGAGAATATTAAAAATAACTAAAGAATTAAAATGATAAAATTATTTTAATATTTTCTTTTCTAGGCCAAAGAAATGATTTAATCAGTTTATAGTCTACCTATAGAATTCTAACTTTTGTGTGCATTGGCTTTAAATATTTAGCTATTACTATTTGTTACTTTTTTAAATGGAGGGCATAATAGTTTATAACATTGTGAAATGTCAGTTGTACATTATTATTTGTCTGTCACCATATCTATGTGCCCCTTTGCCCCTTATGTCCCCCTCCCATTCCGCTTCTCCTCTGGTAACCACTAATCTGTTCTCTTTTTCCACATGTTTCTTTATCTTTCACACGTGAGTGAAATCATACTCTGTTTGTCTTTCTCTGTCTGGCTTATTTCACTTAATGTAATACTCTCAAGGTTCATCCATGTTGTGCAAAAGGGACAATTTTGTCTTTTTTTATGGCCGAGTAGTATTCCATTGTGTATATATATACACACCACACCTTCTTTATCCATTCATCAGTCGATGGTACTTGGGTTGCTTCCACATCTGGCTATTGTGAATAATGCTACAATCAACACAGGGCTGCATAAGTCTCTTTGAATTGTTGATTTCAAGTTCTTTGGATAAATATCCAGTAGTGGGATAGCTGGGTCACATGGTATTTCTATTTTTAATTTTTTGAGAAACCTCCATACTGTTTTCCATAGTGGCCGCACCAACCTGCATTCCCACCAGCAGTGTGTGAGGGTTTCCTTTTCTCCACATCCTCTCCAACATTTGTTGTTTTTTGTCTTGGTAATTATAGCCATTCTAACAGGAGTAAGGTGATGTCTCATTGTAGTTTTGATTTGCATTTCCCTAATGATTAAGTGATGTTGAACATCTTTTCATTGGCCATCTGTATATCTTCTTTGGAAAAATGTCTGTTCACATCCTCTGCCCATTTTTTGATCAGGTTGATTTTCGTTGTTGTTGTTGAGTTGTGTGAGTTCTTTATAGATTTTGGAGATTAACCTCTTGTTGGATATATGATTTGCAAATATTTTCTCCAAGTTGATGGGTTGCCTTTTTGTTTTGTTCCTCATTTCCTTTGCCTTGCAGAAGCTCTTTAGTCTGATGAAATCCCATTTGCTTATTTTTTCTTCTCTTTCCCTTGCCTGAGTAGACATGGTATTTGAAAAGATCCCTCTGAGACTGCTGTCAAAGAGTGTACTGCCTATATTTTCTTCTAGGAGTTTTATGGGTTCACGTCTTACCATCAAGTCTTTAATCCATTTGAGTTAATTTTTGTGTATGGCAAAAGATAATGGTCTACTTTCATTCTTTTGCATGTAGCTGTCCAGTTTTCCCAACACCATTTATTGAAGAGACTTTCCTTTTTCCATTGTATATTCTTAGCTTCTTTGTTGAAGATTAGCTGTCTGTATATGTGTTGTTTTATTTCTGGGCTTTTGATTTTGTTCCATTGATCTGTGTGTCTGTTTTTGTACTGGTACCGTGCTATTTTGATTACTATAGCTTGGTAGTGTATTTTGAAGTCAGGGATTGTGATGCCCCCAGCTTTGTTCTTTTTTCTCAGGATTACTTTAGCTTTTGGGGGTCTTCTGTTGCCCCATATGAATTTAGGATTCTTCGCTCTATTTCCAAGAAGAATGTCATTGGGATTCTGATTGGGATTGTATTGAATTTGTAGATTGCTTTAGTTAGTATGGACATTTTAAATATGTTTATTCTTCCAATCCAAGTGCATAGAATATCTTTCCATTTCTTTACGTCATCGTCGATTTCTTTCAGTAATGTCCTTTGGTTTTCATTGTATAGGTCTTTCACCTTGGTTAAATTTATTCCTACATATTTGATTCTTTTTGTTGCAATTATAAATGAGATTGTATTCTTGAGTTGTCTTTCTGTTAGTTCATTATTGGACTATAGAAATGCAACTGATTTTTGTAAGTTGATTTTCTACCCTGCAACTTTGCTGTAGTTGTTAATTATTTCTAATAGTTTTCTGATGGATTCTTTAGGGTTTTATATATATAAAATCATGTCATCCGAAGCTAACAAGAATTTCACTTCTTCCTTGCCAATTTGGATCCCTTTTATTTCTTTTTCTTGCCTAATTGCTCTGGCCCAAACCTCCATACTATATTGAATAAGAGTGGCAAGAGTGGGCACTCTTGTCTTGTTCCTGTTCTCAGAGGGATGGCCTTCGGTTTTTCCCCATTGAGTATGATGTTGGCAGTGGATTTGTCATATATGGCCTTTAATATGGTGAGGTACTTTCCTTCTATATCCATTTTATTCAGGGTTTTTATCATGAATGAATGTTGGATCTCCTCAAATGCTTTCTCTGTGTCTATTGAGATGATCATGTGGTTTTCATTCCTCATTTTGTTAATGTGATGGATCACATTGATTGATTTGCAGATGTTGAACCATCCCTGTGGCCCTGGTATAAATCCTGCTTGATCATGCTGTATGATCCTTTTAATGTGTTGCTGTATTCAGTTTGCCAATATTTTGCAGCCATCTTCATCAGCGATATTGGCCTGTAATTTTCCTTCTTTGTGTTGTCCTTGTCTGACTTTGGGATCAGGGTGATGTCGGCCTCATAAAACGTGTTAGGAAGTGTTCCATCTTCTTCAATTTTTTGGAATAGTTTGAGAAGAATAGGTACTAAATTTTCTTTAAATGTTTGGTAGAATTCTCCAGGGAAGCCATCTGGTCTTGGATGTATATTTTTGGGAGGTTTTTGATTACTGTTTCAATCTCTTTACTTGTGATCAGTCTATTCAGGTTCTCTATTTCTTATTGGTTCAGTTTTGGGAGGTTGTATGAGTCTCAATTTATCCATTCCTTCTAGATTGTCTATTTGTTGGCATATGGTTTTTCATAGTATTTTCTTATAATCCTTTGTATTTCTGTGGTATCTGTTGTAATTTCTCCTCTTTCCTTTATAATTTTATTTATTTGAGCCTTCTCTCTTTTTTTCTTAGTGAGTCTGGCTTAGGGTTTGTCAATTTTGTTTGTCTTCTCAAAGAACCAGCTCTTCATTTCATTGGTTGTTTCTACTGTTTTTTGGCTTCAATTTCATTTGTTTCTGCTCTAATTTTTGCTAGTTCCCTCCTCTGCTGACTTGGGCTTTGTTTGTTTTTCTTTTTCTAATTCTGTTAGGTGTTGTTTAAGATTGCTTATTTCAGATTTTTCTTGTTTGTTAAGGTGGGCCTGTATTTCTATGAATTTCCGTCTTAGGACTGCTTTTGCTGCATCCCATATAAGTTGGTATGGTATATTTTCATTTTCATTTGTGTCCAGATATTCTTGGATTTCTCCTTTAATTTCTTCAATGATCCATTGTTTGTTCAGTAGCATGTTGTTTAGTCTCCACATATTTGCCACTTTTCCAGCTTTTTTCTTGTAGTTGATTTCTTGTTTCATAGCATTATGGTTGGAAAAGATGACAGAGATGATTTCAATCTTCTTAAGTTTATTGAGACTTGCCTTGTTTCCTAACATATAGGTTATCTTTGAGAATGTTCCATGTGCACTTGAGAAGAATGTGTATTTTCCTGATTTTGGATGGAGTATTCTACATATATATCTCTATTAAGTCCATCTGGTCTAGTTTTTCATTTAGTTCCACTATTTCCTTGTTGCCTTTCTGTCTGGATGATCTATCCATTGATGTAAGTGTGGTATTAAGGTCCCCTACTATTATTGTGTTCCTGTCAATATCTCCTTATAGGTCCATTAATCATTGCTTTATATATTTAGATGCTCCTGTTTTAAGCACATATGTATTTATAAGTTTTATGTCCTCTTGGTGGAGTGTCCCTTTTATCATTATATACCAACCCTGTTTGTCTCTCATTGCCTTTTTTATCTTGAAGCCTACTTTATCTGATGTAAGTATAGCAACATCTGCTTTCTTTTGCTCACCATTAGCTTGGAGTATTGTCTTCTACCCCTTCACTCTAAGCCTGTGTTTGTCTTTAGAGCTGAGACATGTTTTCTGGATTCAGCATATTGTTGGCTCCTGTTTTTTAATCCCTCCAGCCACTCTGTGTCTTTTTATTGGAGATTTCAATCCATTTACATTTAGAGTGATTATTGATATACAGGGACTTAAGGCTGCCATTTCATCACTTGTTTTCCGATTGTTCTGTATTTCCCTTGTTTCTCGTTCCATGTATCTTGGACTGCCAATTCAGTTTGGTGGCTCTCTATGATGGTTTTCTCAGTTTTCTCTTTATTTATCATTTGTGTCTCTGTTCTGACTTTTTGTTTAGTGGTTACCATGAAGTTTATATAAAATATCTCATAGATGAGATAGTCCATTTTCTGATAGCCTCTCATTTCCTTAGTCTAAGCAGATTCCACCCCTTTTCTTTTTGCCATCTAAGTTATGGTTATCACAGCTTGTTCCATTTTGTGGCTAAAATGAAGTGATTATATTTATTCTTGATGTTTTCCTTCCCTTTATGTTTAACGTTGCAATTAAGTATTTGATAACTGTTCTGACAGAGAGTTGCAATTTTCGGATATTATCTGCCTATTTATCTCCTTGCTCAGGGCTTTGTAAACCCTTTCTTTTTCTTAGATTTGAGGGATGTCTTGATCATTTTTTGTAAAGGGCTAAAGGGGGAATCTTGTGGTGATGTTCTCCCTCAGCTTTCAATTATCTGGGAAAGTTTTTATTTCTCCATCATATTTGAAGAATATTTTTGCTGGATAGAGTATTCTTGGCTGATGGTTTTTGGTCTTTCAGAGTTTTCAATATATCATTCCACTCTCTCCTAGCCTGTAAGGTTTCTGCTGAGAAATCCACTGAAGGCCTGATAGGGGTTCCTTCGTAGGTTATTTTCTTCTGCCTTGCTGCCCTTAATATTTTTTCTTTGTCATTGACTTTTGCCAGTTTTATTAATATGTGCCTTTCAGAAGGTCTTTTTACATTGATGTAATTAGGAGTTCTATTAGCTTCTTTTACTTGTAATTCCAGCTCCTTCATCAGGTTTGGGAAGTCCTCAGCTATTATTTGTTTGAACAAGCTGTTTACTCTTTTCTCCCTCTCTTCTCCCTCTGGAATACCTGAAATCCTTGTCACATTTCCTAATTGAATTGGATACTTCTCAGACAATTTCTTTATTTCTTTTTAGTCTTAGTTCTCTCTCCTCCTTGATCTGAAACATTCCTATATTTCTAGTCTCTAAATTGCTAATTCTGTCCTCTATAATATCAGCTCTGTTATTTAAGGACTTCAGATTTTTCTTTGTCTCATTCATTGTGTTTTTCATCTCCAGCATTTCTGATTGGATTTTCTTTATAGTTTCAATCTCTTTTGTGAAGACTTCCCTCTATTCATTAATTTTATTCCTGATTTCATTGAACTGTCTTTCTGAGTTCTTTTGTAACTTGTTGAGTTTTTTTATGATAGCTATTTTGAATTCTCTGTCATTTATATTGTAAATTTCTGTGCCTTCAGGGTTCATTTCTGGTGTTTGTCTTTTCCCTTCTGGCCTTGAGTATTAATATATCTCTTCATACTATTTGATGGGGTGAATTTGTGCCTTCTGGTGGCAGATTCCACCTACTGCCACCTAGTGCCATGGGGGGGGGGGGGGGGCATGCAGGAGCTGTGTATTCTGAGCCAGCTGCAATGCCTGTCAGCTGTGCCTGTCTGAGTCTAGGCTACTCCTTGGGATCACAGCAACCCTGTGGGTGTTCCCTCAAATGGAAAAGCGATCACACAGGGGCTCAGGGCTGTCACTGCCTGCTCCCACAATCCCACTGAGACACACTCCCCACCTTCAGGGCTGCAGTGGTACTGTGGGCATTTGTGGCAGCTGGGAACTCATTTGCCTGGGTGGGAAGATCCATTGCTGTCTCTTCCCACATCGCACTAGCCATTGTTCTTGATGGGAGGGGCCTCCCCACTGGGTTTGAGCCTGGGCCACTCCCTGGGGACTGCAGCAGCACTGTGGGCTCTCCCATCAGATGGGAAAGGGATCATGCTGAAGCTCAGGGCTCCTGTCACCTGTTCCCACAGTCACCATCAGGGCTGCAGTGGTCATATGGGTGCTCCAGCTGGGAGAGCAGTCAAATGCACGCAGAGGGATGCCAAGGGGGCTGGAGATTCTCACCTATCTCTGCCACCTCCCTGGGGGTAGTCCATCCACCTTCAGCTGTGTAACTGCATTGGTCTCTCAGGCATCCTGTTGTGCTGTGTGGGTATCTCTGTTGATCAATGAGTGTCCATTTAATGGTAGTTTGAAGCAGGAGAGATAAGGGAACAGCTCATTCTGCCATGTTGCAGATGTCACTTAGATCACTGGCTTATTACAAAAGGCTATAAGGCAAGAATAGCCAGATTGAAGAGACGCATAGGGCAAGGTATGTGGGAAGTGTTCAGAGCTTCCTTGCCCCCTGCAGGTGCCACTCGTCCCAAATTTCCACTTGCTCACCAACCTGGAAGCTCTGTTACTTATTTTCTGTTTTCTGTTTCATATCTGTTACTGAGACTCTTACATCAGAATTGTGTGAGTTATACAAAAATTCATTTAAAGAAGAACCAGAAGTAGTTGTTAACTGGAATTTATGTTCACTATTGTTGTTATTCACTAAATCAATGAAAGTATTAAATATCATTAAGATACTACTAAAAATATTAATTTTAAGAAACAAAATCATTTTCATATTAATGTTACAAATTTTTATATGTTTATAAGTGTTATAGATAAAACATATAAGATAAGTCATTTGACTCTGGATATGATGGGATATTGACTATTTTTATGAACAAATTTTTTGTGTATCTACAGAGCCAGGGTGGGCTTGCAAGTGTCTGAAGGATTTAACATTCCAGGCTGCAGAGTCTTGTTGCACTTTGTGGGAGGAGGAGTTGCACACTTCATGTTCATGCTCATGTTCCTGCCACATCCACCTAGACCTCAGAAAACAGCAATGGAAATTAGGTGAGGTGACAACATTCCAGAACACAGGGTTATTTCTGTGGGTAGTGTTTCACTGCCGCTATGAAATTTATGAGATAAGGAGGTTGAGCAACTGCCAGAAGATGTTGATTTTCTTTTCACTCTGGTTCTTTAGCAGGCTCTATATTTAACTGAGCTTTTACAGATGAACTGTTTCAATTTGCTGCACTTTTACCATTAATAGCACAGTGCTTATAATCATGGGCTTTGTGCCTTTTCCTAATAATTCTTTGTCCCTCACCATTGCTCTCTTGCCCTTCTTCTATTTTAAGGGATTCACTATATATGGCCTGAGTTGTAATCTTTTAGTCCAAGAAATTCAAATGATGTAGTTATTTATGCTGCTTCTCGTCTCTGTCTCTTTCTGAATCCTATTCCTTTTGTCTCCTTTCTACTTCGTTGTGTCTCACCACACACACATATGCACACACACACACATGAAAGACGGAAAGGTGGAGAAAGAGAGGTGATGTTGGGAAGGAAGTGGGGAATTTTACGATGCAGAAAGAAACAGGACAAATCTGTTTATATTTCTCCAAGTCAGAGCATATATTTTGTGGAGGAGATCTCTTTTTAAATAGCAGCATCTTCAAACAAACAAGCGTTTCAGTAATTAGTTTTTACCTTCCTTTCTGCCTTCCCAAAGCATTTTCTTCTTCTCACTCATTACTTCCTTCTACCAGAAGGCAGGAACATAGAATACAGAAAATGTAGCCAAAAATCACAAAGTTGGAAAGTTAACCTTTTTAAAGAAAACAGCTTTTGGTATACGTGTTTCTATATTTTAAATCCTGTAGCCTTCATATTTTATGTATGGGGCAGTGAGAACGGTTTTTCATACTTCAGTAATGAGCCCATTGAAGTTTGATTCTCTGATTTTTCTTGAGTCACCAGAGGGTAAAGAGCTCTGTACTAAGGGAGTATTGTGTAAGGGGATATGTTTTCCATTACGTATTCGCAGTACTGTCAAAACAGCATTGATTAAAAAAAAATTAATAAAAAAGATATTTTTTAGTTAAAAAATGATGTAACAATACTGTGAATAAAAATTAATGACATAGATCAAGAAAAACCTGGTCTTGCATGTTGCATGAGCTCAGTAAATATTTAAGAGTTGAATGAATGAATGAGGCTCTGTCCTCAAAGATACTTCAGAGAAAACCCAGTCTCTCTCATGCTACAACAAAATTTGGAAACTGGAGCACTTATCAAATGCTCAGGTTTCCAGGTCCCTCTAGGGGAGATTTGGATCTATTTTGATTTATATATGGGGTCTGGGGATCTACATTTTCCATAAGTGCCCTAGGTGAGTCTTAGGACAAGTTTTGGAAGAACTGCATTGTGAGATTTGCCCCAATCAGCTGGAGACCCTCTCACAGTGCAGTGGAGGACAGCTAGAGTTAGTAACAGAAAAATCCTGTCAATCAGAAGAAGCTATATTTCTTTTCTTTAGCAAAGTTGCTGATTGTTAACAATCAGGTAGTCCAAAACACTCAAATAAGATGAATGCAAGTGGTCCCTAATTTAAGGGCACTTTGCTTAGATCTTTCTTATTACACTTATTATAATCCGTTTCATACTATGCTTGTTTGTACATGTATTTTATCTTGTTACGAGAGTATGGTAGGAAATAATCTTCTTAGCCTATGTATTTCTTTGTTTTTCTTTTTTTTGAGGAAGATTAGCCCTGAACTAACATCCACCGCCAATCTTCCCTTTTTGCTGAGGAAGATTGGCCCTGAACTAACATCCGTGCCCATTTTCCTCTATTTTATATGTGGGACACCTGCCACAGCATGGCTTGATGAGTGGTGTGCATGTTTGCACCTGGGATCCAAACTGGCAAACTCTGGGTTGCCGAAGCAGAGTGTGTGAACTTAACCGCTTTGTTGCCAGGTCTGCCCCTTAGCCTACATATTTTTTACATCTTTCAGCGACTACTAAGGTGCTTTTAATATAGTTAAGACATGGCTCTTACTAGCTCTGATAAAGTGTATAAAGCACATAAAATACTAAAACATTACTTCATTTGCAAGAAGCATTAATTATAATTTAGTTTAATGGAAAAGTAGATTAGACACACCAATTTGAATTCTAGACAATGCGTCTCCATCTCCCATCCTCTCAGATTCCCCTGGCATTGTCATGGTGGTAACGGTGGTGGTGGGGTTTAAGAGACGAGGTCTGAAACGGAATGGAAAGGTCTAAGTTTCCTGAATGAGCTAATTTGTCATGGTGTTATATTAGGCTTTCCTCAACTAGTTTCCCAGGATTCTCCTTGAGAAGAGTTCTGTGGTCAAATATGTTTGGGAAAATCTGCATCCCATATCCCCACTTGGAATTCATAATACATGCTGGTATGATGAAAGGAGAACTCAGGCATTAAAGAAATATCTATAATTTTGTTTAACCTTTTTTATAAGGTACTACACATTTTGGAAAGTGTTTGCTTTTACATTTGCACAAGAAAGAATATGCAGAGATCTGTGGTTTTCAAAGGGTAGAACCAGGACCAGCAGCATCAGCATCATTTGAGAACTTCAAAGGAAAGCAAATTCTTGGGCCTCACTCCACAGGCACTGAATCAGAAACTCTGTAGTCAGGGTCCAGCAATCTGTTTTAACACGCCCTCTAGCTGATCTGATGTGTGCCAGTGCTTGAAAACCACTGCTCCAGGCTAATTAATATCTTTCCAGGTGTTCTCAACTGGGTAATAAAATTGTCTGCATTGGGAAGTGAATCATTTCAACACCTTAATAGGGTGATATTCACCTGTGGTGTTTGTTAAAAATACAGATTTCTGGCCTCCACTCCTACCTACTGGATCAGCATTTCTGGAGATGGGGCTCAGGATCAGCACCTTTCAACAGCCCCGGGGGACTCTGCTGTAGCTGGGTCCTCAGAGCACACTTGTCAAACATACCGACAGATTTTTGGGAACCACTCTCAAGTTCCCTGGATGTTTGGATTTTGAATAACCAAAAGTTTAGGGACTTGTGCTTCTGTCAGAGAGGAGGCCAGAACAAAGGAGAGTGTGGTGATCTTGTGTATTAAATGGTCTCCTCTTTTATTAAAATGAAGACATAAATCCTATTGGTGACAGAGTATACATAGTATTGATTAATGAATGAATAAGTGGTTAATTTATAAAGATCAGATTTATGCAAAGTGGAGCATTCCTGATTGTCACGTATTTACTCAACTCTCAGCACCCATTCTTCCCAACCAGTGGAGCATCTTTTTCTCATAAAGTAAAGATCCCCAGAGTAGAGATGCCCTAGGTCATTGGAATAAACCTTGGGATGCAGCCTGGCCAGGCAGAGCAATTCATCAAACTAGTGGTGTGGAATCTCTTTGAATTTGAATGACAATAGCAATTTGTTAGACAGAATGCATACATCTCTTTTTGGACTCGTAGTACCTTTGGAGGCAACTCTTTGAAGAAATGAAGGGGTGTGACCTTATCCAGGGCCTATTTTAAAGGACATTAAGGCCACTAAAAAAAATCACCTTTTGTGTCCTATCTAGTAGGAAGAGTTCTGAGATGAAAGTCTTTGTGGAGTTAACCCAAACATCCTTTAAGCATTGTTGGATGAACATAGATAAACATATTTGAGGTTAAAATGAAGTTTGAGATTATAGAAGTCAAGGGTTCAGCTACTTAGGCATTTCCGATGCTACTTTGAGAATAATAAATAGAAAACCAGTCATTTTTGAACATTCAATGCATGGTTGTATCAATACAAATATTTGTGACTCATGTCATTTCTCAGACTGTGTTTTTAACCTTAAAAAAGACAAATCAGAGCCAGCTCCAGTGGCCTAGTGGTTAACTTCAGTACTCTCCGCTTTGGCCGCCCCAGTTCGGTTCCTGGGCATGAACCTACACTGCTCTGTTAGTGGCCATGCTGTGCTGGTGAGCCACGTACTAAAACGCAGAGGAAGATTGGCATGGATGTTAGCTCAGGACGAATCTTCCTCAGTAAAAAGAATAAAAATAAAAAGTAAAAAAAGGCAAACCACTAACTTTAACGGAATATTCTAAAATGAGAATAGCTAAGTTCTGCATTGAACTGCTTGGCATTGCCATCATTCTGACAGCTGTATAAAAAGCTGTACTTAGGAAATGAAGGAATATTTAGGTTTCCAGAATTTTCAATGCAGGCCCAATTAAAAATTAAAAGAGTTCTTGAATAGACTTCAAACATTCTTATAATTCTATTTAAAAATATATATCATCACCATCACACTTACGAATAAATACTGTTTATCTAATTCTCATAGATGAGTAAACGCCAAGCCAGGGACAGGAAAATATTCCGGGGATTAACTCAGTTATTCTTCTCTTGACTTCTTTGCACTCTCTGCCCTTTTTTCTACAGTAGGCAGCTAGAATTTTCCACTTTCATTGCCTTGGGGAAGGAATGACGCAGAAGTGCGCAGATAACAAAGGAGTCAAATTCTTAGTATTTGATTTTCAAAAGCCTAGCTTTGAGCATTGGAAATTGATTTGGAAAAACAAGAAGGAAGAGCCAGGCTTTGCTGTTTCTAGGCTGGACAAGAGACTTGGACCAGAGAGGGAGAGTGGAAGGGCCTTCTTTCCCGCCCTCCTCCCTGGGCTGAATCCGGGGGAAACCAGAAACTTTACCTTCAGTACATCTGCAAAGACCCTATTCTCAAATAAGGTCGCATTCTGAGGTTCTGGGTGGGCGTGAGTTTTTGGCAGATACTAACCTACTACGCCACTCAAAACGTATTTGAAGAGCTTTCCATTTCCCCTATACATTATAGAAATATTAATATGGAAACGGGGTGACTAGTGTCTTCACCCTTTTCCTGCAGATCAGGCTGCTAACCGAGCAGGTAAGGGGTCTTCCGAGTCTGCAGAGAAGAGGCCTCATTACTCAGGTCTTCACGGTAGGGTAATTAAACCTGCCTCCAACAGGGAGACGGGGTTGGGTTAGTGCAACCGCGAGGGGGAGCCCTCTTGGTACAGCCTTTTGTTTATAATATGAAACAAGGAATCCTAGCAAATTCTAATCTGAAAATGCAAGTTCCTTTTAAATAAAAATCTACATGTAGTAAGTAAATTCCATAGCATCTGAGAATTTGATGCTACTTTAGTGTTTCACTTTTACTACTGAGTTAGCGCTCAGTTTAAAATGGACATAAATATTCCTGAATGAGGAATCACCTTTCCGTAATCAGGTTTCCTTGATATATACGCAGGCGTATTCCCCCCAGTGTCTGAGAGTTTTAGCTGCAAAAGTGAAAGGTCGTTTCTTTTTTGGTTTGTCATCGTCACACTAAACACTTCTCTAATGACTCTTTAAGACTTATTTTGGCCTCTGTTGTGATTGTACCTGTGACGGTTCTGAGTAGAGATGCAAAGTGGGTTAGCGATACATGGTAAAAACCTATGGAAATTATATGGGAATTATACCAAGTGGCATAACTCAGGGAAAACAATTTGTACATTTGCATATTGAAGTTTATCAGTAAGGATCAAAGCTATTATAAAAATGGTGCAATCAGTTTTGACATGTTTGTCTATAGTTGTATAGAAATTCTGTATTGTCCAAATATTTTAGGAAGAAAGGGATTCCTGTGAATTCAACTGAAAACTTTAAACCTTTTACTTTTGCTTGCATTGTGTTCATGAAAAATGTTCAGTGATATGATGTCTTATGCTTTTTGGACTGAGATATTTTATATTTCTACATTTAGTAAGCTGTTCTGTTACAGAGAAATTATGGGTTTTCTAAGAAAACTGGGAACTTAATAGCCAAATAAGAGTATTTGAAATGTGTTTATTTAAAATAAGTGTTTAAAATGCCTGTGATAATATAAAAAGTAACAGTATTTATAAATATAATTAGTTCATATCTTCGTTCAATACTTGAGGAATGAGTTTAATTTATTGAATGGTGTTTCATTTTCTTTGTGATGGCCCTAGATCTTATTACCACTAGTTCGATTTGACTTATTTCTCCACTTGAATAATTGTTATTGGGGTCAATGTTTAAATAGCTTAATAGAATAAGGGAGAGGATTGTGGACCTATTTTTTAGGATGTATCTTAAAAGGACCAATTAAAGAAAAAGTCCCCCCGCTTCCATTAGAAAAAGATTTTTTATTTGATAATGTACTATTAAGTTGTAAATGGTCACTCTACAAGTGACTTTTAGCTGTGGGTTTTTTTTTTGTTTGTATGTTAAGTCGTATTTTATGTGATCGCAAATATATTTAATGCTGCTTATTCCAATATGCATGAGATTTATACATTCTGAAAAGAACCAACTTTTTGACTTAATTTAATTAGCATTAAACAGAATTTAAATATGGATGTCTTAAAAATGAACAGCCTGGGGAGCATAAATTATCCAGATACCATAAGATGAAGGTAAAAGAACAGCTGGTGAAAGAAATTAATGTAATGAGAAACTAGAAGAAAGAACTACATCTCATAATTTTTATCACCTGGATCCTAAAGATTGGGGTGAAATTCTGCCCTCCTTCCTGGGAAGTTCCAACCTACTCATGCAGGATGCCAATTGGCCATTTTTGAGGTTTTTAGTAAAGTTCAATTTTTTTGTATTTCTAGATGCCTGCAACTAGTTGAGTGTCAGTTTTTCTTATAGAAACTAAAAAATTTGATAACAGTGGTAATAATGGAGTTTGTTAGCGAGTTAGAATGCTTGCATACCATACAGAAAACTTGATTCTACTTTATTTCTACTGTTGCTACTATTTTGCATGTATTCCTTATTTTCTGCTCACCTGGCTTGGTTTGGTGGTTCTCCAAATCTAGTGTTCATCAGAATGACATGAAGAGCTTATAGAAACATTGCCAAGCCACTGGCAGAGTTTCTGATTCCATAGGGCTGGCATGTGGCCTGAGAACCTACATTTCTACCAACTTCATGGATGATGCTGATGAGTTTGGTCCAGAATTACATTTGGAGGTCCACTGGTTGAGGTGAATTTCAAGAGTTATGTGATTCTGGTATAAGAAGATGAGGAAGAGTTTAATACAGTATTTGTTATATAGACATCTTCATAAGAGTGGATTACGATTTTCCTATATTTCCAAGACTAGACTTTTGGGTTTTCAAATGTTGACAATGGTGGATAAAGGAAGTTTTAAAATAGCATACTCTTTTTTTGTTTAATAACAATATTTTAATATTAATTGCTTTTCAAATGTCAACTGCTTTTTTAATAGTTAGTGATAGTTGATTAAACAAAATGCTATTCATTTTCATATGCCAATGTTTAAAGTATTTCTATGCACATATAGCTAGAACTTGAGTTATTCCATCCATGACCTGAATATTTCATTTTCATAAAAGTTAGTGGTACACACCATTCCCTGCTCATGTGGGAGAGCCCTAAGATGACAGATTAGCAGGACTGTGGGAACAGATTGCTTCTACCACCTTGACTCGACTTGCTTCCTATTTCCCTTCATCCACACAAACCAGGACTTCCCTGGTTTGGAGTCCAATCAAATGCAAACAATTCCTGGGATAGAATTAAAAAGATGTGAACTCCAGATGTGAACTGCCAAGTAGAGTAGTCAAAAATCTGATCTGCACAGAGTTCTTAAGTGACTATTATATGACAAGCATTTTTATATACGTAATTCACTTAATCCTCATAATAAATTTATTATTGCAATTTCACAAATAAGGAAAATGGGACTTTGCCGAAAGAACTGACTTGCCCAAATAACAACAGATAGAAAGAGGCACTTCTGGGATTGGAGCCTGAACCTTCCGACTCCTGGTTGAGGAATCTTCCTACAACTCTGTTTCTATTTTAAAAGAAATCAAAGAAGGTAAGGAAAAGTTCTTACTCTTGTTGTGATTATTTTGGTAAACTATTGACAATATAATGATTTTATATTAATAAATTTGGAGTCTTAATTGTGAGAAATCGATTCCAACTCAGGATTAAATAGTTTTTTAGGAAATTTCTGTTTTAGCCAATGACAGTGATTAGTAAGCTTTCTGCCTTTTAAAAACTACAAACCCTTTTGCAGAGCTGATAAATTATGGACACTTCTCTCATTAAAAATGCACAGGTACACAAATACAGAACATTTCATAGTTTTCAGAGGATTCACAGACCCCCTGAAGATTTTCTTGAGTCACAAAGGGTTCACTGACCGTAAGATAAAAACCTCCATTCTGGGATCCTCAGCTCAAGGGTAGAGTATTGGTGGCAGGAATCTTTTTACAAATACATAGAAACTAAAAGCAACTGCTTGGAGTTTTTCTTTGGAGGTAAAGATGTTAAAATCTTTATAACAACCAGCTTATAAACTTAATAAAGTGAGCCAAATAATAATTAGAATCTAATTTATGATTCTTGTTGTAGATTTGGTTTGAAAGAGAAAAGAAGGGAAGAGAAGACAAGCATGAAATAGAGAAGTTGAGAGAGTAAAGGAAGTGGTAGGGGACAGTTAGAGAGGCAGAATGGAAGTGGGGAGACATGAAAACGATGAAGTAGAAAGAGAGAGAATGGTTCACAGACCCACAGAGAGTGGAAAAACCACTGGGAGGAAGAGAAAGTGAAAGAGGTGGAAAAAGAAGAAGCCATTATAGATAGATACATTTCTAAGCTGATGTTTGTTCCGATTATGTATGGTTTTCACAAGAGTTAAGCCCATACTTGTCACCAGAATTCAATTCTAAGTATAAAGCAACAGGCCTTAATGTTTTTCCTAGTGTTACATTCTCTCTATTAAAATTTACCAGGATTGAGAGTAATGAATATAATTAAGGGCCAAATATACCAATCTACATAATTTGTCTCTTGCCAAAATAAACTATCGTTACATTTTCAGGAGTTGTGGGAAAGCTTACCCACCCCCTGACTAACAATCCCAGAATCAATAGGATACACACACGTACCTACATACACATATAACTACCAAATCAAGAGTGTAGAAAAATATCATTCCTTCAATTATCAGCTGCTGTTTCAATAAGATAAGTAAATAGACAAATCACAGTTGTTCCTAGAAATATTTAGATTGTTTACAGATAGGACTCCCTAAAATCATGCAGTGACCCTCTCTCCAAGCCCCTTGCGGTGTGACTTTGCAGCTCCTCTCAGCAGGAGGAGGGGTCTGTTTCATCTCTTGAAACAGGGCTGGTCTGGTGACTTCCTTTGGCAAAGATGTGGTGGAAGTGCCAGTGTGCCATTTCTGTGCCCACACTTCAAGAGGCCTTGCACACTTCCACTTTGCTCTTGGGTGCCCTGTCTCTACCATGAGAACAAGCCTGGCTTAGCCTGCTGGAGAACCAGAGCTGAGTCATGCTGGTTGTTTCAGCCAAGGTCCCAGGCATGATGACAAAGCTGATCCACAGATGACTGCGGATGCATGAGAAAGTCCAACTCAGCCCAGAAGAACTGTGCAGCTGATCTCAGCTGAGCCCAGCCTGAGCTGCTGATCCAGAGAATCTGAGTTAAACAAATGGTTACTTCTTAAGCCACTAAGTTTGAACATAGCTACAGCTGACTGATACCCCAGCTAACATTTATTGAGTGCGAATTCTATGTCAGGTCCTCTGCTAAGCATCTTAGATAACTTCTCACTGAATCTTCTTAACAGCCCACGGACACAGATGCGCTTATTATTCACATTTCACAGAAAAGAAAACATCTCTTTTAACCTCTTCATAGCTAGAATTTATGCCAGGTGTCCCAAACCTGATCTTTAAACTCCAATGGCATATTGCCTCTGTCTGAATTTTCTGGTTGGTGAATCCCAAGAAACTTGTATAAATTTAAGGATTATTACTACGAATTATTACTTGGTCTCTTTGACTTTAGCATGAAGGCACAAGTTTGCAAAACTTTTTCACTGAGAGACTACTTTTGGTGGTGAATTTGCTGCTCCTACCAGATTCCTTTTCCTGCTTCCTGCCACCGTGTCAGTTGGCGGAGAGCTCTCATGTCACTCTCCCTGTCTAAAATTGCTGGCAGCTTGAGGGGGAAGTGGTTGGCAATGGCAGAACACTTTTATCTTGGTTAAAAACACTTGTGTAGTCTTCAGTTATTTTAACAAGATGGTATGTATTCTTTTAAAGAAGAAAACACATATGTATAGGCATCCAAATCGAAGGTAATTGTGGCTTAAGCTCACCAGTTTAGACAACGTGCTTAATGTTTAGTTACCCCCACCACCTAGAGACGATGTTCCAAACTGAGAAGGTTAGTATCTTCAAGAGGATGCCTTATAAGGTCTGTAATACTTGGGAGAGTGATAACAGCAAGGTGTCTCCAGTGTATCAGTTGTTTATGCAACACTTAGAGTGGTTGCACATGTCTTTGTCCTCCAAAAAGAGTACCTTGTTTCCCCGTGAGTGAAGAATCTCATTGTTTTACATTGTTAACCAAAGCTATTTTTTTCCAATGAGTCAGACGCAGCCAATTCAAGTTCTTTTATAAATCTGTGTTTTTGAGGCTTTGGAAATTTGAACAATATCCTAACTGAAAGTCAAGTTTCCCCAGGTATTCTAATTGGCCAGAAGCCCTTCATAAAGTCATAAATATGGTTGTCAGTTATATAATAGGTAAGCTGGACTTTGGTTTTTTCTTTTCTAGGTCTCGTTTTCCCGTCATAACTATAGTAAGCAAAAGATAAGAAAGTAATAGCAGCTAACACTTAAATAGTACCTGCTGTATGCTTGTACTCTTCTAACCCATTACATTTAATTTCCCCCAATTCTCTTAGTGGAGGTACAATTTTCAAACCCTTCTGCAACATGAGGAAACTGAGGCAAAGAGAGTTAAGAAACACTTTTAAGTTTACATAATTGGTTACTGTTGCACCAGGGTTCGAACCAGGCAGTCTGGTTTCGGAGCCCATATTCTCAATTTCTATACCATTCTGCTCTAAGTCATTAACTGGGTAGATTTGTGGGTTAAAAAATTTACTATGTGCACAATCACTATTTTCCTGAAATATTGGCTGTGATGTAAATACATAGAAAAGAATGGGTATTTTAAGTTATTGAAACAAATGTAAGATTTCCTTCAGCGGCATGTAGTTTGTATTTGAACTTAGTTTTCTCTTCTCCTATTTCTCTTTCGGTTATGATCGTTCTCAGCGACTTCACCTTCAGTCCTTCCGTCCCTGCTTCTTGCTGTGACTACAGGCATTCACTCACCACAGTTGTACTCATCGGCCTGGTTCCCACAGTCGTCCACACCGTTACAATGAAGAAACTGGGGCAAGCACTTGGTCATGTTCCCACAGGGGAAATAGCCGAGGGAGCACTTGACGTGCTGCCCACTCCCATGAGCAACTGTGATGAAGAAAGACGGGAGAGAGTTAAAACAAAGGCATTGCAAAAAGTGGTTTCCCCCCATATCCTATCAACATTTGCTCTTCTCATTCTGGCGTGTACAACCCTATGTATGGCAGCTTCACCCTGCTTACTAGCCAGATGCCAACTATTTTCCAAGAACCTCCATTGCAATAGGATGTTCTTTCTCATGTCCTTAGAAGGTGCCAGAATTCTCCTCTCTTTGCCTTTGCTCATGCTGTTTCCTGCCTGGAATGTCTTCCTCATGCCTCTTTTACTATGAAGTATCTGCCTGTATTTTACAGTTTAGCTCAATTCCCCTCTTCTTTTTCGAAAATTTTTCTGCCAACTTTACAAATCAGGAATTTATTGCATTCTTACTGTTAGCTCAGAATCAAGGCTGGTCTTGTACTAGAGGAGGAAGAAGACATAGAGGATATCAGGAAAGCATGTGCCACGTGCTCTTTCACATATAGGCTCCTTCCTAAAGCTGAGGCCCTGTGCAAGATTTTATGTGTACAACATTGAATAAAACGGAGTTCCCGCCCTTTTCAGATAGGCTTCTTTCACTTAGTAACATGGAGGGAGTAAGAGTTCCTCCATGTCTTTTTCTGATTTAATAACTCATTATTTTTAGTGCTGAATAATATTCCATTGTCTGAATGTCCTGAGGGACATCTTGGTTGTCTCCAAGTCTTGGCAATTATGAATAAAGCTGCTATAAACATCCATGTGCAAGTTTTTGTGTGGACATGAGTTAACTATACTATTTTAAAATCTCAGACTTATCTAATTTCACAGACTATGGTAGACTCCAAGTATAATTCTCTTGCTTATTATCCTTACCAAGTTTGTACATCTTTGACACTTTCTAGAATAATTGTCAGTTACAAAGAGATAAAAACAGAATAATTTGAGCAGTTGATGAGGCTTATTATGTAAAAATGTATTTGTGGTCTATCATCAAAACATGAAAAGAATAAAAGTGACTATTTCCTTTGTAAGGTATAGTGGGACATTTTAATAACAGGGCAAGTGACATTCTCAAAGAGAAGCAATCTGTCTGTGTCAGGTTTCAACTGTACTTAGTTGTTTCAGAGCACATAATTTGATTCAGTAAATAGTCAAATTTATGTAATAATGAGCTGATATCAAATAAAGTTGCAAATATAGTATAAAGAACTTTTTTCTCTCCATCTGAACCATTTGAGAGTAAGTTCTTGATCAGATGTTCAATCACTCCTAAAAACTTTGGTGTGCATTTCCTACTTAAAAAAGGACATTCTTCTACATAATCACACTAGAACCACCGGAATCAGGAAATTAACACTGACACTTTAGTACCATTTAAACCTCAGAATCCATTCAACTGTCACTTATTGGCTGCAAAATGTCCTTCATAGTAAAAGGATCTAGTTCACACCACTCTCTGCATTTAATTGTCACATTTCTTTAATTTCTTTTGATCTGGAACAGTTTCTCAGACTTTCCCCATCTTTCAGGACCTTGACACTTTTGAAAATTGAGGATTAATTGTTTTGTAGAATATTCCTGAATTTGGGTTGTCTGATGTTTCATCGTAAACAAATTTAGGTTATGCACCTTTGGCAAGAAATTCACGGAAGTGATGCTCATTTCAACCTGTCAGGTAGTGCAAGATTTTTAGTTGTCCTGTTACTGATGATCACTTTAGCCACCTGATTAAGGTGATGTGCCCCAAACTTCTCAATTGTAAAGCTAGCCTTTGTAATTAATAAGCATTTTGTACAGGCGTACTTTGCGATTGTGTACAAATCCCTTCATTCATCAAAATTGTAATTGATTCATTTATTTATTTCTATCAGATAGACTTATAGTTTCGTACTTTACTCAATGTGGTAAAATCCATTAATTATCATAATTTACTTTGATGTACACATTGTCCAAGATTCGGCCAATGGGGACTCCTTTAACTTAGCTTTGGTGTCTTTTTGACATTTACCCATCGTTCTTTGTGCATGTCCTTGCTTTTTGCACAATAAGAAGTTTCAAGATCTTTTTGTACTTTCCCTGTCACAGCCCTGTAATCAGCCTTTTCTCTAAGGAGCTCTGGTTCCTTGTACAGTAGAATGATACATAGAAGCCAAGACGTAGGCCCTAGGTATGCCCATTGATACTGGAGTATCACTGCTACCAGGCCCTCTCAGGAGACAGACTAGGAAATCTATGTATAGTTAGTCATATATACACACAGTTACATCTATATTTATTTCTTGATATTATCTCTGAATAAGAAAACTCTGATTTGGTGCTGACCTGGTGGCATAGTGGTTAAATTTGCATGCTCCACTTTGCTAGCCTGGGGTTCACAGGTTCAGATCCTGGGTGTGGATCTATCACTGTGTCAAGCCACACTGTGGTGGCATCCCACATAAAACAGAGGAAGACTGGCACACATGTTAGCTCAGTGACAATATTCCTTAAGCAAAAAGAGGAAGATTGGCAACAGATGTTAGCTCAGGGGCAATCTTCCTCAGAAAATAAAAAGAAAGAAAGAAAAGAAATCTATGATTTCATTTCTAAATCCTAACCAACACTATAGGATTCCATCTAGTTTTCACCCTTTACATATCTGAACTCCTTTCTCTCTATCTTTAATATAGTTGTTATTTTGACAAATCTTCCCACATGGATGCCCTCCTCAACCCCATTCAGCTCTGACCCCTATCATGGCCATCTTTCCTACATGAGCATTGCCCTGTTTGGGATCTGATACATGGTGCCAGGCACCCTCTCCACCTGTGACACCTCCTCATGCCAGTGGGGCTCCAGAATTCCTCTCTGGGCTATCACAGCTCCTCTATCACTCCCAGCACAGATGAATACCTTTCTCTGATTTACCAAATTGCTTTGGGACTCAATTGTTCAGGAAGAGAAGTGGCAGAGTAAGGGGCTCTAAGTGACGTTTACAGGAAAATTTTGGGGAGGGGAAGGGGATCAGAATATGCTATCCCAGAACATGCCACTTTGGCATAGGATTATTTTGAGCTGAAAGCAATTGAGAAAAAGTAAACACAGGAAGAGCTCTCTACCCTCCCCCATCTGCCTAAAAGCAAGGCATAGATTCCCCTTTCCCTCCTTTCTCCCACACCAGGAGAACAATCTCACCACTGGAGATGCAAAGTCAGCGCAGAGATGAGTCTGCAAGAACAGACCTTACTCAAATAACATTTACTTCCATCGGTTTACACACACATATACGCCTTCCCACAATTTGCCGCGCTAGAAGCTCCACCCCCTTTTCTTTGTCTAGTCGCTTCTCCACAATTTGTCACCCTTTGTTAAGATGGTATATAAGCCCTCAAGTCTAACTACTTCTTTGAGTTTTCTCTTCTTTTCTGTAGAGTCTTAATGTATGTGAAATTAAAAATCTTAACATCAATAAAGTTTGTAAATTTTTTTTTTCTGTTAATCTGCCTTTGTCAGTTTAATTTTCAGGTCTTCGTTATAGAATATGAGAGGATAGAGGGAAATTTTTCTTTCTCTACAAAGTCAAAAGCAAAATCGAAAGAAGTGGAAAAACTTTTTTTTCCTTTGTACTATGTTTCGTCGTGGAACCGTGTCTTTAAGAACAACAAGTAGTCATACTGTAATAGCACGAATATCTGGATTAAATGATATTGAATTTCTCTGGAAGAGTATACCCACAGAGTTACAGAAGTAATAGTTCACAGTGGAGCAAGTAAACATGCCACAGGCAGGTAACATAGCTATCCTGCTGCCCTGAGTGCTGTTTTTGCCCTACTCTAGCCTAAATATTTCAGTGGTTGACAATTTTAAAGGGATGAGAGAAAAGAGAGTTTATATTTCAGTGTGAATTATCTGAACTATCCTCTTTGGACTGACATTTCTCAGAAAGTCTCTGAGCCTTGGGTGCTAAGGAGGAGTCACCTTTTCCACTGCTGAGTAGCTTCCAGCCTCCCTGGCTGTAGCCTTCTTGGGGTTTGGATGTCCTGCAACCTCTATATCTCTTAGATCTTTCTCATGTAGAGTGTCTCAGAGGAACTTAGCCTTCTTCCAAACATGTATAGCCATACCCAGGAGCCCACGTCTACTTATCAGGCAGTAGAGATTATAAAGAACAACTAAGAAATCCCCCCTACCCTCTGTAAGCTTCCAAAAGATCACTATGCCTGGCACTGTTGGGATATGGAATGGAACGCAAACAAGTATTGACAAGAGATTTTTACATATTGCTATGGGGCAACTTCTGGTTCAAAACTGATTTGGCTTGAACTAAAGAAGCTTGACTTATTGTCTGTCAAGCATACACTGTACATCTGCTTTAAACATTAAAGAATGTGCCGTCTTAAGATAAGACGCTTACTACTTCTCTTATGCATTATTGGTAATGCCCATGTTGGTGCCTTTCTCAACATCAGGGTCACATTGACCTGCTAATTTGCAACTGAATACCTCCTTGAAACTGAAGACTATGTATCTTGGGCATGTTTAATGTATGTTCTTTTTTCTAAAAAGGTATAAGACTGTACTAAACCATGCTTCTCCAGGACGCTTTCTTCTTTTGTGCAAACTGTCTTCCTGGGTCATAATCCTCACCCTGGCTCAAGTAAAACGCACCTTTTCTCTCTTATCTCTAGAAGGGTTATTGGTTATTTTGCATTGACAGTACTGTTATTGAAATTAATTTTTTTGTGGCAAAATGTACATAACATAAAATTTACCATTTTAACCCTTTTGGAGTGTACACTTTAGTGACATTAAGTACATTTACATTGTTGTGTGGCCATCACCACCATCCATCTCCAGAACTTTTCCATCATCTCAAACTGAAAAAAATGGTTAGATGCCATGAAGTTGGTGGCAATGCCTTAACCATGTACATGTTGTGCAGACCTGAGGGCCTCTTCCATCCTTGTCAAGGGGAGTGATAACCTTCTGTCCTTTCATAAAAATCTAGAAAACCCTCTTGAATGACATAATGCCCAAATTATTTGTCTAGATCCAAAGCTGCCATGGTTATTGCGACTTCACTTTAAAAGATGTATTCATACATTAAATAAACAGGAAAATAGCTGTTCTCATATGACCATCTAACTGAGCAAGTTCTATTTTGCTGAGTCTTTATAGTTCTCCCACTTAAAAAAAATTCTATTTTATTCTGGCAAGACCGTGTAACATGAGATCTACCCTCTTAACATATTTTTAAGTGTATAATACAGTATTGTTATCTACAGGCACAATGTTGTACAGCAGACCTCTAGAACTTATACATCTTGCATAACTGAAGCTTATTAATACTTTTGGTTAGCAACTCCGCATTTCCCTCTTCCTGCAGCCCCTGGGAAACCACAATTCTACTCTCTGCTTCTATGAGTTTCACTATTTTAGACACATCATATAAGTGGAATCATGCAGTGTTGTTCTTCCATGATTGGCTTATTTCACTCAGCATAATGTCCTCAAGGTTCATTCATGTTGCATATGGCAGGATTTCTTTCTCAAAAAGCTACTGTCATTTGAATGTGAGGGATCACTGGCTGCATTGGATAGGATTGTTTAAGTGAGGTTGAAATGTTAACTTTTGAATAGTTTTGTATTTGAATCGGCTCACATATGGGCCAATAACGGCTGCCAGTTGGACAAACTAGTAAGAAAATTGGTAAGACCAGACCCCTACCTTCCTCAGGGCATTGAATCTTGATAGTTTAGTGACTGTATTTGATAACTAAGGTTGGAACAGACTGTGCAGTGCTGAGAAAATGTCATTGTTTACTGACTAGCCAGTATGTAGCGCTTAACAACCCCTGGGAGAGTCCCATGTTCTGGTGCAGAATTCTAAGTAACCACATATTATACGCTGGGAGCTGAAAATCTATTATGTAACCAAGAATCACAAGACAAAAGAGAGAGAAGAATCTAAGCCCGTGAAGTTTCTGTGTTGTTCTTTGCACTTGTCTTTAGTGTGTCTCCAGGAATGTGAATGCAGGCAGAGTCAGAATGAAAGCAGAAGATATACTCAAAATCCGTTAAAATATTTATAAGGGTGGTGGCCCTGTTAGACAGAAGGAATAAGAAAAGAATAAGAAGTGAACATGACACTGAAGAGATTAGTGAAGGAAGTTGGCCTCAACTTTGTTGGGGCACAGAACTCTGCCTACTGAAAGTGAAAGAAGTGATGGATAAATGAGGTAATGATATGACAGGAAAAACTGTGAAAGACTTTGAAATGGGCAAAAAAACATAAGGATCACCGGGCCAGGTTGTCTCCATCTTACATTGTCTTTGAGCTATTTTACAACGCTGTAAGTTGTGGAAAATTTGTAGTGATGCAAATGACTTTTGTCCAAAGAAGTGTAGATTGTGTGTGACAGATAGAAACGCAGATTTTGAGAGATTATTGATCTTTGGCCATTTTCACATCTCTTAAGCAAATTTACTTCAGCACTCTATTAGCCTATATAGACACACACGTGTGTGTGTGTGTGTGTGTGTGTGTTTTGAATTCTCCTTTGAATTGACTAATATCTTACTGGCTCTCTCATTAGTAAATGAGTTAAGTCTTTGAGGCATTTTCAGTTTCTATTTGTGTGAGAGTCATTATTTTATGCCCTACTCCCCCTACTCTTCCTCGTTCTACTTCTTTTTATAGCATCATTTAACAGGTGTGGGGACTCATTTGGAACCCCAGCGTTGGTATGCAGGTTATTTTAGGCTGAAGACATTTGAGAGTCCACAGATGTAGAAAGAACCCTTCTTGGATCTTCCCCTATCTGACTAAAAGCAGGAACTTCTGGGAAATGAGGTTGTTGGGAAGACTCTAGCCCCAGAAAGAGACCAAGAACAAACCTACCATAAATCCCCTCTCTGGGGAAGTTTCACGGCCGAGAAGAAGAGGAAAAGACCAGTTGTATCTGCATAAACAAGCATTGTCACAACCTATCTACTCTCACATTTGTGCTCCTAAAAATGCATTTGTCTTTTCTAAAGAAACTTATTTGTTCTTCCCTAGAGGCCTTTTCTTCTGGTTCCCATTTCCTTACCAACTCAGGTATAAAAGCTCCTAACTTTAACCATTTAGAAAGCTAGCTTCTTTTGTTAGCTCCAGTTGGTATGCACACAAATAAACTTTTTCCCTTGTTAATCTGCCCTTTGCCAGTTTAATTTACAGGTCCCCAAGGGCTGAACCTAAGAGGGGCAGAGGAAAAGTTTTTCCTTTCTTACACAGGTCTAACTTGAATACAGAATATGTGGACTTTCAGACCAACTGCTCTGATGGGTGTGCACTTGGAGTTCTCTACTGTTAGAGCTTCAGGTAGAATTATCACGGACATAAGAAACTCCGCATATGGTGTTGTAGTAAAGAGATCCTGGCTCAAAAGCAGCTTCAGCTTGTTTGAAACAAAACCTCTGTTCATCTGGTCTGGCAAAATTTTCCCCGTAATGGATACATGTTTTTTCAACAGTGATAAATTTTAGAATTAAATATAGAAGTAATAAAATTGATAATATGTATAGTAATGGTACTGTATTTTAATGTAGGAATAATCTATACTAATGAAATTTAAAGTACTTTTAAAGTTTAAGAGAATTAGGCAATTAAAGAATAACGTTAACTTAGTAACTGCAATGTAAAATAGATACTGAGTTTAAACTTGTAATTTTATGTTAGAAAATTTGACCAAGTTAATAAGCAGCATAGGAATATTTAAGCGAACTTTACGTTTACTATATTTAAAATATATTTTATTGGATTTTCTAGAGTTTTTAAGCAAGCATTTAAGTATGTAAAATAAAATTCAATCATTACATTTAAAATGCTGTTTAAAATAGTTCAGTATATTTAACTAACTTAGCCTTGAATGGGATTGGTTGTTAAAGGAATTCAGTTTATTCAACTTGAGTTAAATATTAATAAAGTAAAAAATGAAGGTGATTGTTTTTATTTTACAAGATTCATAAATAGAATATAAGGTTTGTAAATTGAAGTTAAAGGCTTAATGGAAACTAGGTTTTTGCATTTGTTACTATAAGAAACTAGTATTAATTTAAAACCCAAGTATGGTAGACACCGTTGATTTGCTTACTTAATAGTAATTCTCAAAACCCGTCCTCTTGCTGCCCTTCCATTATAGAGGTTGGAAAAGCAAAATATCTTCTTTCCCAGCTCCCTTATTTCTAGGTGGCTAAGAGGCACAGTTCTGGCCAATGAGACATGGGTAGCAACCTGCTGAGGAAGTCCTGGAGGTGTTAGCTTTCCCAATATAAGATGCAGATAGAGTTGTTGCCATGCTTTCCACTTTCATCCTGCCTTGAACATGATGTAATACGTGGAATTGCAGCAAAGGTCTTGCAACTATGAGGTAAGAAGCATGCTGGCAAGGCCAAGAAACATTTCAGCAATCAGAGAAATGCCGGCCCTGACATCATTAGCCTACTCAGACTCCTCTTTACATGGGAAAAACAAACCCCTCTCTGTTTAGGCCATGGTGGGTCAGGTTTTCTTTATTTGCAAGAAAATGCATTCCTAACTGACATACTCAGAAACCCAAAGTGTCTTTTCCGTGCACACAGTCTGTTTCCAGATAGGAAAAAATCCCACATTGGCTATTTATTTGAGTGAATGATGAAATGAGTAAGTGAAGGACTGATGGGGCTTGCTGGGACAGCAGTGGCAGGAGACCATGATCCCTGAGCCTCAGGTAGGAATTGCCTACACATTCCTTCAGAGTTGGTGGGATTAGCCATCTCTGTTGGGCCCTTTAGATCAAGTGGGAATAAAAGCATCATGAAGCTATCAAATCTTTCTTCGGTACCCAGTCTACTGCAAGCCCCAAGGGAAATGTCTGGGGAGTAAGAAGATGGTTTAGGGTATGGAGAGATTGTTGGGACTGACATGCAGACAGATATTTTGTGTGATGTGCTCAGTGTAGCAGGATGGTCTCTGGCAATCTTGCCGCTTTGTCACCTGCAGTCACCTGGGTTAGTTACATCCGTACAAGTGAAGGAGAGAAAACCAGAGAAAAGCTTTACCTTCATTTGCTTCCCAAAGAGATTATTTTAACTTTCCTGGAATAGAGGAATAGAGCCTGTCTTTACTCTTGGGAAATGAAGTCCTTAATGACTAAAATAACTTGGTTTTGCATTCACGTATGTCCATAGTTCTGAGGTTTCTCTAAGCTGACAGTAAGTAGTTTAATTTCATTTACCAAGTTTATTGCAATTCACTAATATCAATACAACAACAGAAGTATTTAGAAAAATTATTGTAGAATTTTGCAGGAATATTAATTTACCATTGGAAAGACAACTCTATATATTTCCATGAATGGATTCTTGCCTTCCTAGTTGGCATGATGTAGTCTTGCACTTCATATTAAAGTAGAAAAAAAACCAGCCTTTCTTTTTGTTGTTAATGTACAAACCATGGGACTAGAATTCACAAACACTTGTTTTAATATTGGATGTGCAATTGGTATATGAGATTATTTTTAAAGCACATCCATTTCTGGTATAGCCAAAATAGGTCAGTATTGGAAATCACGCATTGGAGGTTCTAGCCTTCGTTCGTCACCTCCCTAGATCTGTGACCTTGGGCAAATTTTTTGAGCTTAAGTTCCATCATCTGGAAAGTGAGTGGTTACATTACTTCAGTGGTTTTACAGAATTAGGGTTTGGGGAAGGTGCATCAGACGTTCTGTAAGACCTTGAGTAGAATTTTATTTTTAAAAATACATTTTAAGCTAAAAGCACGATAAAAGCACACGTGACTGTGATAACCATATAAAAATTTTTAACACTGTAAATTGTCAGCATGTTAACTTATGTAATGAGGTTAACTTATTTTTACACAGACCTTGAATAACAATCCTTCGGGTTATGTTTAAATGAGGAGCCATATTGCAATGTGAGTTTTTGTTTTTAAACTAGGACCATTTGCAACTCTTTATGTGTGCACAGTATTTGTCTTGATGCTGAATATATAAATTCCGATGAGGCTAGTATTGCAGTTGTGATATTATACTCATAACCACTAGTTCAAAATTTTTGTGTTCATCAGCTTGGTCTCATTATTCTTATTGATTAAGTCTATAATAGATATATTTGATAATTTAATAAGAAGTTTTAATACCAGTGATCGCTTAGCTTGCTTCTTCAATTGCTTTCTTAGATGCCTATGGCTTTTCTGCACCCAAAACCTCATTTTTCTACACACGACCCGCAGCAGCCTATTGTGGAATTCATATAAACTCAAGGTTTCACAAACTTTTAAAATCTATGCCCAGTTTTGAGGACAAAATATATTTTACACACCTTTGCTCAGATTCTGATATTTTTCCCATGGGGTGAATATATACCTTGCTTAAGATTATGTATCTTTTGTGGTTCCCCACTGACAAGGAAAATTTGGTCCAGATCTATTTTTTGAGTTATTAAGAAAGGAATAAGGAATGGCTTTTCCAAATATAAACTTATATTAAAATATTAGCTCTGCTAAGCTAAACCTTAACTATTCGTCAATTCTGGTAGGCTACTCTTCATTGAGAATCTCTATTTAGACGGTTCTATGTCATTTGGCTATAAAATAAAAAAGATTCAATGATGTGAACCCTAAATGGAGGAAGCAGATACTTTTTAATCCTGCTGTCCATGTTCCTCTTGGGTGTGTGTGTTTACAAAAACATACACACCTAGTGTTAAATCACAAAAGATAAGGATAGCAATAGGAAGACAATGGCTTCATTTGAATCATTTTTTGCTTATTTTTACATTAAGCTTTAGTCCTAAAGGTGATTTCAAGCTCTTTTCAGATAAGGAATGAATAGATGGGACAGAAAAGTTTAAGAAAATGGGATTTAGTGTCAATGTTGTTAGGCTCACCTCACAGGGAAAATATGTAGCTTAGAAGTTGATGTATTTCTAAATAAGTTTTTGGAGGATTTCTAACTAAAATAAATAAAGTATTAAATATATCTGCATGCATTTATGCACTAGGAGTTTGTAAGACACTGGGATCAGGAAATTAACAATTTCAACAGAGACTGGGTAGCAAAGTGGTCTCAGATCTGAATTAAAGCACTTAGCAGATCTCCAGTGATGCAGTGGACAGTTGAGGAAGGTGACCACGTGACAATGATGAGGCATTTGGGTCTGTTAGTAAGATAAAAATTAACACTTAATGTTGATATAAATGCCTCTGCCTTTTAGTGGTACTTGAAATTAAATTTCTGTGATTATAGTTTTTAATTTGAATATTCTCACCTCATATAAAAATCACTCAGAATTTAAGAAGTTTATCAATTATTTAAAAAAGCACCCTCATTGAAAAATTACTCTAATGCATAAGAACTCAAATATTACAGTCACAATTTGAGGCAACTTGGAAAAAATGCTTAACAATTTTAATAGCAACAGCAGAAACATTTTGGACGAAGCACTTAAATCTCTTCCTTCTCCTGGAAATCCTTTGAAATTAAGTGGATGGAAAAACAGAGCAACAGTAACGTATGCTGATTGCCAAGTGATACACAAGTAGAATCAATATTAGTGACTTTTTTTTTCCCTGCCAGAGAATGAATTATTGTCATTCCCTTATGACCAAAAAATATGTATAAGCCTTGTACGCATTTCCTGGGGTCTGCGTGAACTCTAGTGCACAGAGAAGGAAAAGATGGTCTTGCCTTGGTGTAGGTATTGTAGCTTTCTCATTGACTTAATTGGGTCCAGTATTTCAAGGGCCAAAGTCAGAGAGCAAGTACAGTGAAGTATTTTTATAATGTAGTTTTGAGGAAATTGCACCAGTTTCCATACAGTAAGGTGATTATTCTGTGGCTGGCTGTCATTTTTGGGGGGAGACATGATTTAATCTGGGTTACATCCAAATCTTGACTCCTTCTCACAGAACTAAAATCTTAAGGGTTTCAATAAACATTTCTTAGAAGCTAAGTTCCCAGTGATTTATCATTAATGGAATAAAACTTAGCTTTTACTTTTTGACAGAGCTTGACAGAAATGCACAAGCACTTGCAATTGTGTCTAGGGAACTCATGAAAACACCAACTCAGTGAAATTATATCCCTCATTCTGTAACAACATTAAACGTTAATGTGGAAAATTTTAACATAGTTTCTCTGAAATCAATAGTCACTGCATTAAAGAGTTCTGCTTATTTAAATTTAAAATAAAGTAGGTGAGTGTAATTGCTACATTTAATTAAAATGTTTGTAATGTTTTTATAAAGCCATGACATGTGCAAGCCCTAAGATAAGAATTTCATTGGATTCTTGTCTTATTTCTAGCATTCGAAATCCTTTTTACAATCTACGGAAAGTGTGCAATATTCCTATTTTCTTAATTACCTACAGCATCAAAAGCGTGGAGGTAGTTTGCTAAAATACCTTATTAGGAACTAAAATTTTAAAAACAAAACACAAAAACCCAAACACAAAGACGAACTTTTCCTTTCAATTCATCCATTTTTGAAGATAATTTCTATCTTAAATGATGACTATCAATAACTGTTTCAGATATCTAAAAATGAAACAGAGATATCAATAGTAATAGAGAATTCTTAAATAAATTATATGGTGCAATTACAGAACTAAATATTCATATATATACAGATATATTCAGTTCAACAATTTGTTACAGAAAGCATCTTGAACAACAGTCTATCTAGTTTGATCCCACGTATATGAAATAAAGGATATATAATACCTATGTTTATAAAATTCTGATATATTAACAAGAAACTGTTAACAGCGGTCATCTTTGGGAAGTGGGATCAATAACAACAAGAAAAAGGGGAGATTTTACTCTTCAATTTATAGCTTTAGGAAAATTTGGGCTCTTTTTTTTAAAGTGAATATTCCTTTAACAATAAAAAATAATCTGAAGCTTTTTACAGATAATTCAAATGTGTGAAAATTTGGTTTCTTAGCTATAGATAGAAAAACACTGATTTGTAATATTAGTTTTCTTTAGACCTTTTGAAGCAAAGTAGGAACAGGCCACTGCTTCTCAGTCTGGGATAATTTGGCAGCCTAGCGGATGTGTGGCAAAGTCTGGAGACATTTTTTATTGTCGTGACTTGGAGGGTGCGACCAGGATCTAACAGGTAGAGTTCAGGGATGCTGCTAAACATCCCACGATGCACAGGACCGCTCTCCAAAACGGAGATTTATCTGTCCTAAAATGCTAGTAGTGCCCAGGTTGAGTGACCCTGGACTAGGCATTGGTGAAGAATCAATGGGCACACGCTCCATGGCGCAGACTACTAACACGTGAGCTCTCGGGTGGACCAGTTAATTACTTCTCCGGCTGTTTATCTTCTAGTGGAGATCTTCTAATTGATTTCAAGAGATTTCCGGAGCAGATAGACATTACCAAACAGAGGGACCAGGGCAGCTGCTGTAGCTCTTGAGGGTTGTGATTGCTGTTGTTTTGGACAAATAACTTGGGAAAGAGGCTGCAGTTTGTTATGTCCACTAAAGCCAGGGAGGATATTCATGCCAGTTACAAGGAATAATTTCTTAACTACAAGGATTGTTAAACAATGCATTAGGTTACTAAGATAATCTCTGGAGGTTTCGAAAAATTGGATAGATAATTTAAGTATATTCTGCCAAAAGTAAAGAAATCAGCCGCAAAATATTTTCAGGCTGCTTCAACTAGTTCCATAAATCTATGAATAACATAAACAGATGTTTAAAAGAAGCTATCATTTAAAGGAGGATCTGGACTTCAAATTTGAGATTTTGAGATGTGTGTGCTCCGTGTACAAAAAAAAAAAAAACTTTGAAAAAATTCAATTGTTTGTACTTCAATAAAATTGAAAAAAATTAAAAAGCAAAAAAAGAAAATCGAGGGGACTGTCCCCGTGGGCAAGTGGTCAAGTGCGCTCCACTTCAGCAGCCCAGGGTTTCGCTGGTTTGGATCCTGGGCGCGGACATGGCACTGCTGATTAGGCCATGCTGAGGCGGCATCCCACATGCCACAACTAGAAGGACCCACAACTAAAATATACAACTATGTACTGGGGAGGTTTGGGGAGAAAAAGCAGAAAAAAAAAAAAAGAAGATTGGCAACAGTTGTTAGCTCAGGTGCCAATCTTTAAAGAAAAAAAGGAAAATTGAGTTGTCTTGACAAAATCCAGGTACTCAAAATCTCTTCATGATGTTACCTCAGAACAGCTTTTCATTTTAAACCTTCTATTATGTTCTTTCTCATAACTTATGCTGTTCCAGATAAACTGGACACTTAGTTTCCCAAGAATTATGTTGCTCTCAATGCCTGTCCCAGTTCCATTCTGACGTAAGGCCTCACACAGAACTAACCCTAGGACAGACGAGTGTGCAGCCCCCAAATGTGCCAGGTGCATTGCTGCCTCCTACCAATGAAATGGCAGTTGGGTGGACAGTGTGGTTTCCTTATTTATCTGCCAATATCCTATACTTTCTTCAGGAAACGAACCTGGGCCCCAGGATGAGAGCGGTGAATCTTAACCACTAGACCGCTAGGGCCATTCCGCATTCCACTCATGTTCTCCCTATATTGTCAGTCTAGGACAACATAGGGATGTGCCCGTTACAAATAACTTCCCGTGAAAACCAAGCCAAAAGAACCTAGAAAAACCAGGCAGAATATGTTAAATTTTTAGTAAGTTCATATCTTTCATATCTTTCCATTAAATCTGATCTTATTTTTAAAAAAATCTTAGCTCATTTGTGGGGGTCTTATAAGTTGGTGGGATAACATTTGATGATAATGACTGAACTTTTTTCTTTCTCTAATTTTTTTTGTTGCCAGAGCCCTTTGCTAGTTTATTCAGTGATACTCATTGTTTCATGGGGAGGCTAATTATAGTTGAGAAACAAGAACTATATTACTACCTGAATTAACTTATAAGTTTTTAGTGTTATTGAAGGTTTAGATTTCCATTGCAAGAGCCAAGCTTTTCAGGAGAGAAATAGTTTCTTTTTCTTTAAGCTCAAAAAGGTTGACTTGTCTGGAGGACTTAGAACATAGAGTTTATACATAAACCACAGAGTGAGAAGAACGCATATGCGATGGATAATTTTATGTGTCAATTTGTCTGGGCTATAGTACCCAGTTATTCAATCTAACAGGAATCTGGGTATTACTGTGATGGCATTTTGTAAATGCTGTTAGCATCTACAATCAGTTCAGTTTAAGTAAAGGAGATTACCCTCAATAATGTCATGGGCTTCATCCAATTAGCTGAAAGCCCTAAGAGCAAAAATTGAGGTTTCTCTGAGGAAGAGGAAATTCTACCTGTGGACCGCAGTATCAGCCCTTCCCAGGAGTTTCTGTGGATTTCAGACTTGCCCAGTCAGACCTGACAGTCGAGTAAGCCGATTCCTTGAAATAAATCATTCTATATCTATATCTATATTTATCTATATATAAATATGCATATACACATACATACATATAAAAACATAGGTGAAAAATCTAAACATAGAAATCACTTTTTATATGTGTGTGTATATATATATGGTGATTTATTTCATATATAGTTCCTACTGGTTCTCTTTCTCTGGTAGGAACTTGACTGATTCAGCACATGATGAGGCAGCTTTTTGCACCCCCAAAGATGTAATAATTCACTAGAAGGCAGGAGGAAATGGATTAGAGGGAACCTCCATTCTCCTGGGCTGAGGCCAAACAGACAATCTGGAGGAAACAGCCCTGGGTGAGCAAACAGTGATCGCAAACCTCGGCAGATCTTCTCCACCCTCCAAAACGTGGTGTAGCTACAGTAGGGTAGAAAAAGAGACGTGATGCGTTTAAGGACAGAGACCCAAGGGCTCCAGTTTGTACTCTCTCTTTATAAAATCTTGAACGAGAATGAAAGAGTGTCTGGAAGTTACTGTGCTTTCCAGAGGGGACAGAAGTAGCCAAGAACTAGCTAGCAGTCCTAGAGAGGACTCATGAGTGGGAGGAGAAACATGGAGACTGAACTAAACGAAGCAGGCAGCAGAAGAGTGTGGGGGAGCAGATGGCTCCACACAGATGTGACGGGGACAGAGGACCAGAAACTAAGGACAGGTGGTGTGGCTTCCTGTGTGAATGACCCAGCAGTGGACAAAAGGACCAAAAGCAGATGCTTTTCCCACCAGAGCCCAGATGACGCCAAAAGTACAGTCAAACTTAGAGCACTCCTAGAGAGAAGAGAAGATGTAGGAGGTGGAGAGCCTTGGATTGGCAAATTATTAACCCAAAAGATATTGAAGGGAAAGAAGTAAGAAGAAAACAGAAGTGATTGGATTACCCAAAAGCAGATTAAGTTTTCTGCTGTATGCAGAAGTGGGCATTCAAGTTAACTTTAATTATAGAGAAATAAAGGAAGTCCCATGATTTTGCCCCTAAGTTCCTAAAAGGAGTTTTACTATCTCTGTTGCGTTTGTGTCTAAATCGTTTATTTTTCACTATGACTAGTTGAAGCCACATTTAAAAAATGGCATATTCTATTGTGAATGTGTGTTTTTAAAAACAGATTTAAATCAAGCATTGTGGAGTTCAAAATATGTTTTAAATGGGTTCTTTCTAGAATTACAGATCACTGAGATGAATCCAACCTTTATCCACTCAAGGCAACTAAGCTGCTACCATGCAAATCCTTTCTGGAGGAAAGTAACACTTTAAGCTAAGTGTGTAGGATTAGCTCATCTGCCATCACTGGGCAAAGAGCTGCTTGGTTTATCCTGCATCCTCAGTGATGGCCTATACCTGGGAAGCATTTGGTAAATCTTTATTGAGTGAATAAGTAGATCTCCAAACAGAGTAGTTGAGATTTATGAATCTGGCTTTTGCTGATTTGCAGCATTTAAAACTTATCCTTTTCAGATGTGCTTTTATGGCAAAGCCACACTCAGTGACATCCAACTCTGTTTTTCCCGGATTTGCACTTGTGTGGCTAAACTTGGCAGGAGAAAAATATATGATCCATTTCAAATCAGGACCAAAATGCTGCTCAGCAGTTGTTTCCTCTTCCATTTACTCTCCTAGTCTCCTAGATGATTATTTTTTTCATTCTTTCCTCCAATCTCCAGCACTTCCACTCCCATCTTCCTATTTCAGTGATAACGCTGAGGTCATCAGAGGAGTGTCACAAATCCCCCTACTGCGTCTCCCTACAGACCACCCTCACATGCTCTGCCTCCTGGCCTTTGTGATGGATGAGGCAGCTCTGCTCCTGTCTACTGTCACTGCTTCACCTGAGCTCCAGGTTCCATCCCCTTTCTCCTACTCAGGACCATTCCCATGATTCTCCCTTCTCTCTTAGCACCATCAATTTTTGCCTCTTTCCTGGGTCATTCCTGACAGCCCGAAAACATGCTGTTATGTCTCCCTTTTAAAAAGAAGAAAACAAACAAACAAAAAAGAATTTCATTTCCCACACCAGTTACAACCCCACTTCTTGTCTCCTCTTTTTAGGAAAGCTTGCCAAAAGAAATTTTATACTTGTCTCTCTGACTTAATTTTTCTGTTTAGTTTTACTTCTAAAGTTTTGGAAATCTATTGAATACAATACTATTAATCTTCCTGTGTGAATGTGGGTCATCAGGTTGAACAGACAGTGATGCCTTCAGGGCCTTTCGACGGGACTCGTGCCCTATAAATTTGACCACAGACTCCTGTGCTTTTGGAGTTCTGTCAACATTTTATAGTGTCACTTCACTGTTCTTCACCAGCTGTCACTTTGACTATCATTAATTTGTCTGCCTCTGTAGTCTCAGTATTCTAATTACCATTTCTAATTTATTACTTTTATCTGCTGTAGCTAAGTGCAGATCTTCAGACTTGGCAGACTTCTGTGTAAAGAGTGAGCAAATGAGCTACGAATGAGGGCCTGAGAAAGCATAGATTTTTTTCTTTTTTTAATGTCTGGGTTTTCAAGAATCAAAGCCTTCGAGGTTCTAGGACAGGTGATCTTCAGTTGGGTGAGATGTTATTACAAACGTTGCTTAGGGCTTAGTATTTTGTCACAATAAGCATTCAGTATGCATTTCTTGAATGAATGCACATATTTCCCAACACACGCAGTAGCCAAAATTTCTAAATTTTGTATTTATATGTTTCCAGCAAATGTCTTAAACTATGACAAAACTCTTTTCTTGACTATCCAACCACCCCATTTTATTCCTACTCACTAGTGTGATAACAGTTGGTTTCATTGATTATGCTAGCAGTGTAGCCAAGAAATAAAGATCCGAAATCAAGGACGATTGTATTTCTTCTTAATAGCTCTTCCATCCAGCACCTCACTTCCATTCTTATTGTCTCAACTGTGATTCTAATCTGTATTATCTCACGTCTGGGTAATACATTTTTGATGACTTCCTTTTGATTACACTTTAGCCTTACAGTCAAAGCATTCCCAAAGGTCTCAACTTGTTTTTTTAAACCTAAGAGTATGTTACCTTAACATTTCACTCTGATCAGTAGTTTTTCTTTTACATTTTTGAGCACTGACTATACTTTAGGCACTAGGCCAAGCACTTTACGTGCCTTATTTCATTTCATCCTCATGACAACTCCATTAAATAATTATTAATACTATTGTAATTTTACAGTTTAGAAGGTAAGGCTTAGAGGAGTAAACTCCTTGGGGATCCCAGAACCAGTAAGTGGCATAACTGAGATTCAGGCCCAGGTCCATCTGATTTCAGAACATGTGCTCTTAACCATCGTGCCTCTACTAGTCTCCCTGTAACAACCTGTTCATGAGCCCCTGAAAAATCCTTCATACTTCTGCCTCTCTTTTTTGGCTTATGGCAGTGTCCCTGCATATATTCTTTTTCACTTGTTACCTTTCAAGATCAAGGTCTATTAAATCTTCGAACTGACTTTCTCTCTGACCACTTCTGTTCTGGGTATCTGTCCCTCTGTTGAAATCTTTCAGTACAAGGATGAGATGCTGCTTCATCAGACTATTTTATATTTGTGTTGTCCTGGGTGTTCCAAGATATTTCCCCACAACGTCAAATGTCGTAGACATTTAGTTGCCCATCCATTATCCATTTCCCCTTTTCCCTCTAATAATGGAATCCCCATTTTGTTTGTGGTGATAATGTGTTCAGTACCGGAGGATGAGAGGACTGGTCTCAGCAATAATGGTACTTCTGTTTCCCACTTTCCCGCTGCCTTGGCAGTTAGGCATGGCTATGTGATCAAATTCAGATAATTTGATCTAAGAAGTGGAAGTCTTCTTGGCGAATTTCTGGAAAAACCATTGCTTTCCTGATGAAAGGGGAAAGATAGAGCTTCATGCCCTTCTTCCCTGTCTTCCTGCTTTAAACATGGACTTAATGCCTGGAGCTACAGTAGCCATCTTTCCATGCATTAGGAGATAAGCATTTAACATAATAAATGCACAAAGGACGGTGGAGTGGAAAGATGGAAAGAGCCTAGGAGCTTGGCAAGGCTGAACAGCTGATGTGATGCCAGCAAGCGCTTACTTGTGGACTGTGTTTATGTGAGAAAAGGAAATTCTTATTTCTTTAAGCCACTGTTGCTTGGTCTTTCTCTTTGTTGCATCTAGAATGCATTTCTAATTGATACAGAGAGGATTGATAAAAATAGCAACAGACACCCTACCCTGGAGGTGAACATCAGATCTATGAGTGTATCTAGGTAAGGAAACCCTGAAAATGATTGCCAAAAGGTGAAGGCAAGCTGTGGGTGTAGGGTTAAGGCTTTGAAAATGATTTTGAAAGTTAAGATAGATTACTCTGATGTTTTTGCTTGAAGAATGGCTGAGAACAATTAGAAGAACAAATGAAATGTGAAAACAGGAAGTCCTGTGAATCATAATTTTAAAGAAAAATTGATGTAACTATGACGTGACACCTTAACAGGAGACTAGCCCCCAAACACAGCATGTAGCTTTCTTCTAGCACATTTCGATGACAACTTTTGTAACAGTCTTGTGTTTGCAAAAGGTGTACTCTTAGATATATGTAAAAAAGTATTCTTGGAGCAGACAAACCCAAACTGAGGAACATTCTACAGAACAACTGGCCCACATTCTTCAAAACTCACGTCACTGTCTTCAGATTAAAGGAGGCTAGAGAGCTGTAGCTGCTGAATGAAAGGTGTGATCCTGGATTGGAGCCTGGATTGAAAAAAAAATAATTTTTTTCTATAAAGGACGTAATTAGGACAATTGATGAAATATGAATATGGATTTTATATTAGATAGTCTTTATTTTATCAATGTTAAATTTCCTAAATTTAGTAATCGTATGGGGGCTAAGAGAATGTAATTTTTAGCAGACACAGGCTGAAGTACTTAGGAGTGAAGGGTCATGACGTCTGCAACTTACTCTCAAATCATCCAGCAAGAAAAAGTATGTGTGTATGTATGTTTGGTGAGAGCTAGAAAGTAAATGTGGGAAAATGTTAACAATGGGTGAATCCGGGTAAAAGCTACATGAGTGTTCATTGTACTACTTTTGGAACATTTTTGTAGGTTTGAAATTTTTCAGAATATTATATTTAAAAAAATAAGCTTGGAAAATATTTTAATCTTTTTAACTTATTGTAGCTGAAACAGTTTGTAAAGGTTCCAGGTTTTAAACTTTTTATTATTTGAAGAATATTTAACTCCCTCTGCGTGGTATCTGGGCATGTATCCACACAAGTTTTGAGTAAGTGTGAAATTACCGGGACACCATATACTTGCGTGTGTGTGTGTGTGTAATGTATGTGTGCTTTAAGATTTCTGAGAATTATGAATGTGAGACACAAAGAAATTTAAATGCCAGAAATATTATTCATAAGATATATCATTCCATATCATTTGTGTGTTTATGACTTGAAATCTATGATTTTTTTTCCCCATCTTTAGCCCAAAAGATAATTTCAAAGGCATTTACAGGCTGTGAGAATTGGACAAGGTTTTCTTGGATGTGACATAGATGTTTCATGATGCACAGTGAGGATATTACCTTTCGGGGGGAAAAGACAATAAACAGGACTCTGAACGTCATGAAGGGCAGCTCAGGGCAGTGACTGTTGGCTGACTGCTAGTCTGCAGGATACAGGCCAAGGGGTCACTGCTTCTTTTTAAGAATTCCTGAGGCGGCTATTGTTTTGTTAATAACATCTACCACGGGCTTAATTTTAATGCTTTTCCATGTACCTACTTATTATTCAGTAAAATCAAAGAGGCTTATTTAAATCTGAATGCTGCATTTTCCTGCTTTTGCCTTTTCTTGGAATTACCACAGCCTCACACAACAGCAGTCCCCAAAAGGCATGCTCCACACACCTGCACTGCAGGTTCAGAGTACAGGCTAAGTGTGGCTGCTTCCAGGCACTTAGAAATCCCCAGTTGTGTCATTGTGGTCTCTGTGCAGGTTTTGTAACTTCTTAGTTTCCTCTTCTAGAACACAGGGATTAGTATGTCTCCCTCCCCCGTTTTTTGGTTGTGATTAGATGAAGCTAATAGATGTGAAAGAGTCCCTCACTGCCTTTCACAGCAGTCACAGACTAATTGGGAATTTCCTTTCATTCTAAATCCATTGGTCTTAATTTTCCAGATTATTTCTATCGTAACTAACAACTGTGCTAAAAATAAATTTAATAGAATCTATACCATCCAGTCAATCATCAATCCAGGAAATTGTAAGCACCATGGGCTGAATATTGGCGGAGACACCAAGAGTCACATGTGGTCCACTTTGACGCTAAGACCCTCTCTGATACCAAGTAAATATTGCTTATGTCCTTCTTTTCTTGTAAATGTCTGCCAGCAGCTAGTTAATGATCTTCTTAATCTTTTGCAGAGCACCTCCCTCAATAACCTTTCAGGATTGAATTCTAAAGAACACAGCCACCCGTGGGTTAGTTTGTGTTGCTAACTGCTGACTTCCTGTCCATGCTGCCATCTCAAATTAAGAGTGAAGCCTGTGATAAGAGGCGGTTGCTAATTCAGGTCACCCAGTTAAGCAGTGAGGAAGGATTCATTCTCTCCTCTTTGGTCATACTCTGTTATTGCTGTTGTCACCTGGGCTGACTCTGCGTGGCTGCCGGCTGATCTGCCCCTCTGTACCCTGGTCATTAGACCAGTAAATGGGTTGGATGCTTATCTGTGGCAGGTAACAGGAAGCACCATTCCTCTGGAATTGAATTATTAAGCAAAGAAGTCATAGATTAGATGACGATTTTTCTACGTATTCGCCTCTCCTTTAAAACAAAATTCCTTTAGCTTCTCTTTGACTCTTATAATTCCTTTTGCATCCTCTCATTCTTTTAGGGATAAAGGATTCTCTTTCTCTTTGCCCCTCACCTCCCATCTGAGATCCTTCAGCAAGGGCTGGTGACTTTTTCTCTATAGTTATCCTGAGTGTGTCAACTTCTCATCTCTGCTTCTTTCCCCAAGTCGGCCACTGTCATTTCTTAGCTGCAATTGTCTCTCACTTAGACTTCCTGCTTCCACACTTGCCTCTTCAAATTGTTTTCCAAACAGCAGCCAGAGAGATCTTTCAAAAATAAATTAGATCATGAAAATGTCCTCTTTGAAATTTTCTATCGTCATTCTCTTGTTCTTAGAATAAAATCCAAACTTTTTACCCTTACCTTTTGACCTCACATGAATGAGCTGCTCCTGTTCACTGACTTGGTTTCTTTCCACATTTCCTGCCTCACTTAATTGGGGCCACATTGACCATCCTCTGGATGAGCTGAGTTTGGTCCTACTTTAGGGTCTTTGAGTTAGCTGTTTCATCCACCTGAATGCCTGCATGTTTCTTCCCCCGGGTCATGGAGGGCTGTTCCTCATTATTCAGGTCTCAGCATAGGGAGAGCTGAGAGTCCTCCCTGAGAGAGACTGGGATCACTCTAAAGTCCCTCCACATTCTTTTCTAGTTACTATCTTATTACATCGTTCTTTTTTTTCTTCTTCACAACACTATTACTATCAGAGACATTTTATTTATTAGTTTACTTTTATTGTTATTTGAATACCTCCACCAGGATGTAAATTGCTGTAGGTGAGGGATCTGTCTTGTTTTGTCCACCATTGATTTCTGATTGGTGTAGGCTGCACTGGTGCTAGGCATAGGAACTAAAGAAAATATCAGTTGAAGGAAATGGAGAATGAATAATTGTCCATGTGTTGGAACATTTAAAATAGGATTTTTATGTGGTGGTGCTGTGAAGATCTCATTATTGGCTATGGCATCGGGCTCTTCTCTCCAGACTCTGGCTTCAGCTAGTTAGGGGCCAAAATTTCTATAAATATCCCCCAAAGGCATCCTAGGCCTGATCCCAGTGTAGTCAGCCACCGAGTCTTTGTTTCCTGAAAGGACAGAAGCCCTTTATCAGACTCATAGCAACTCCAGAGACCGCAAATTTTGTCTACAGAACAACTAGACTAAGGTGATTCAGTTGTTTTTTGGGGGCAAGGGGAGGAAAGGATGAGAGGAAGAGAAAATTAAGGGAAAAAAGAGATAAAAAAAGGAACTGTTTGAAATTAAGACCAGCTCTTCAGTAATGCTAGTGGGGGAATAACACTGTATTTACCATAGCTGTATTTTGTCATCAAATGATAGTAAAAAATCCTAAAAAGAGGTTGGATTTTAGATTTAGAATCTAGAATATACATCTGTATTAGTCAAGTGAATAAAAGCCTATTTCCCTAGATTAGCGAGGTTTCCATAAATTGACAAATTGGCATGAAATTTGCTTTTTTGGGAAAACTTTGGGCATTCTATACGTACAGAATTCTTTCAGCCCACCAGTGTAACCCCTATTTAGTACACCAATATTGCAACTCCAGAATGTATATGACTTTCTGACTGCACTATTTTTAAAGAGTTCACACAGTTTCCAAATGTGCATTTAATTTACACTAGAAAGTAATTCATCCAGTGGAAGAACATAACTTAGTCCAGCTGTAGGGAATCACTTGTCTTTTCATAAATGTACTGAACCTATTTTTTAGTTTTTTTGTGACTGTAGTTATAACATTTCTAATCATGTTGGAAGCCATTAGCCCATACATTAGAATGTATACAGTATTTTCAAAAAGAGCCCATTTTCAATCATGTATCTCTTTTAGTTCAATACTTGAGTTAATAATTACCTGCAAAAATAATATAATGTATTCTTATTTTAAAGATGTTCTGGGCGAGCTGTTTTATTTATTTATTTTAAAAATTTAAAAAAATTTCTGAGGAGGATTAACCCTGAGCTAACACCCATCACCAACCCTCTTTTTGCTGAGGAAGATTGGCCCTCAGCTAACGTCCGTGCCCATCTTCCTCTATTTTATATGTGGGCCGCCTGCCACAGCATGGCTTGATGAGCAGTGTGTAGCCACTACTCCACTGGCTTGGCCCTGGGCAAGCTATTTTTTTAGATAGCATGAACACAGTTCTGCAATTTTTAGGGAGACTAAAAATGTGCTGACGTATTTTCAGAGATGCACCTTAAATTTTCAGACCATTTCATTTTACTCTTATTGTGCCCTTCATAAAGGAGCTCCAAGAAATAGAGTAATGAATGTACACTGTGCATAAAACTGATCATGGGTCACGTTACTGATTAAAATGTAAACGTATTAAAACAGAGAGAGTAAAGTTATATTCTTGTAGATATTATGCGCTGGCCCTATGAACACATTATTTTAAATTATTTATATATGTGCTGTTTTTCCACTGTTGTGAAAAGTTGTTGCAGTTTACAGTTGCTGAGTAAAATCTCTCAATTTTGACGTTTTCTTAGTAAGAGCCTTGTGTTGCCAAGTTACTCATTGATTAAGGAGTACAGATTGTACTCCTAGATAGTCAGGACCTTTCATTTGATTCAAATGACCGTGTCTATAAACACTTTGTCCACCTATTGTTCGCTATAGTATGCGCCTTCATGAACAATGTTTTATGTTTAATCTTTTGCCTGTTTGCAAATCGGATCAGAAAGCTTTACACAGTTAAAGAAAGAATGAGTTAGAAAACAACATAAGAGAAATAGGAAGCCTGGAAAGTACAGGCACAGAGTAGATCAAAAGACTCTTTTAGAATAAGTGGAGATAACAGTTGGATATTTGTGCAGTGTAATGTCAAAAAAGCCAGCCTGATTATATTCAGGGTATTAAACAAAAGCTTTGTATTGTCTTCCACACATATTTTGTGTACTTCATAAGTACAAGTCAGGGAGAAAATATATTAGAAATGTATTAAGGTCCTAGGAAAACAATGTAAAGAGCAGCAGCTGACTTGGTCAGAATCTCTGCCTCTGCAGGGACTCGGGTGCAATGGCCATTCCTTCTTTAGGCCTCGCTTTCAGTTCCTCACTCTCTACTCCATTTTTGGTAAGTTTCCAGAGTTACTTCCTAAGAAATAAATCTCTTTATGTCATTCTGTGAGAAACCGCCATTCCGATTACTTATTTTCTGTCGTCTGAGGGACATTCTTGAGTGTGGCTTACAAAGACTTCATGATCTGGTTCCAATGATCTTCTCTAACTTTCTCTTCAAGCATTTCTTTCAGTCCTACTCTTAAACCACGCTGAACGTCTCATCATTTCCTAAACCCGCCAGGCCCTCTCCTGTTTCTGTGGCTTTGCCCACATGCTCCCTGTTCCTGCGGTGCCTTCTCTTCTTTCCCTGGGAAGCAAGAGTGGTAGATCTGAATTGAGTTCAACTTGCTTGGGTAGTTTGCTCATCTGTAAATGGAAATAAGAATATTTGCCCTATAAAATGAGAGATAATACTTATAATGAGGCATCATGACTTTGGTGTTGATATGGTGAGTGGAAAGAACTCAGACTTGGGTGTTAGATGAACTTTAGTTCAAGTCCTGGATTGAGCATTTAGAAGGCTGTGATTTTGGCAGATTCTTAAATCTCTCTGAGACAGTCCTTATCAGAAGAGTGAGAACACATGAGTGTTCCAGGTCCGGGTGAGGATTTAATTAGACAGCACTTTCAAGTATTTATCATCTAACCAGAACTTCAGTGACATAACTGAGTCTAATTACAACTTTAGCACTCTAACTAATTCATGTTAACATTCAGAATATGGTTACTTTGACCTAGCATGTTGTGTGTATCTAAGAACACAGAATAAAGCACATTATAATATATATTAAAAATTTGCAACAATTTCTCCAGAATGAATTTAAAAATAGGGTAGGTTCCTGGGGACTAATTAGAGAAGAGTGTTTGTGATCTGCAGGTTCTAAGTAGGATGAGAGCACCACGTCAGACTACTCTTTGCTCCTTCCTAATATTCGTTACAGACTCTATTGTTTTAGACATTCCATTAGAAAAAATTTGTGGAAGAAATTTGACAGATAAACACAATGATTTGCGATTTTTTTTGCAATTTGAATAACGCTTTTATATTTCGGTGTTTTCGTATACAATATTGTGATTAGTGTTGATAGGAACAACAGGAAAAGAAAGCATATAGTAAAAGGTAAGGAAAAGAAAGTAAAAATAAAATTACACAAGAGGGAGGTGGAAGTGAAATAAGAGCAACCAATTTGGGAATTAGAAATAGAAGAGTGGGAGGAAATGGTGCTGGAAAGAGTGTAGGACGTTGTGTTATGATATTTGAGTTGGAATCCAAAGAGGGTGGGCACATTTTTGTGTGACTTAAAAGAAACTCCTGAATGAAGATACTCCTTCGATAAAGTGAATAACACTGTCCACCATTTTGTAAGTTTTGAAAATTCTGATTTTCTTTTTGAAGTTGCTTGAAAGTGAGGGTAAACATGTGTATTCACTCATGTCCACTTAACACTCTTGGGGAATACGGCTGAATATTTGATGTTAAGCATTCTGGAAATTCTCAAGTTATTATTTGACTAAGGTACTTCATTATAATTATTATTTCAAATTACTGAGTCTTTGAGTTCATAATTCCTGCTCACCAAATGCTTCATGATTTTATGATACAGTCCTCCCTCAGTTGGTTCCAGGACCCGCCGTGGATACCAAAATCTACAGATGCTCAAGTCCCTTTGTTGGCCCTTTGTATCCTCTGACTTAACAAACTGCGAATCCTAAACACAGTATTACACAATCTGCAGTTGGTTGACTCTGCAGATTTGGAACGTGCAGATATTGAAGGTGGATTGCATATCCAAATATACTTCCTTCCTAGTTATCCCTTTTTTACCCTTTCACCACTATAACTAGGCCGTTTGACTGTGCTTTATTACCCAGGGAGGGTAGAGCACAAAAAAACTTTTCTAGAATATTCAGATTCTTGCCTGAGTCCCAAAGCTTAAAAGTCATGGCTTTCAACTGCAAAAGCCAGACGCTTGAGAGAGAGAACATTTTTTCTTTTTGTTTTGAGTTCCATCGTCTTGGCTTTGAATAGCAAGAGCAAATATGGAAGGACACAGAGCACCGAGTCTTTCCACAACCTGTAGAGAGGGGTAAGCACATGTGATGCTCTCACAGCCGTTTTCCTGAACTTGGTGAGAGATAAATGAGAATGAAACATTCTCTCTCTTTGGAATCTAAAACTCCTAAGGGGAATGGAGGAAGCAGAATCACCAAGAGAGTTTGGGAGGTTGCGGAAGCAGAGTTAATTCTCGTCTCAAATCCTAATATGTAGCCCTAGGAAAGGGCAAGTCTCTAGCAGAAGCCACGTGGCTTACCTGATGTGGGGGGCCAGATAGCTATGGTGGAGGGGTGAAGTAAAGACAGGGTCTGAGTCAGCTCCAAATCCATCTTGGCTCCCAGGTGAGGAGGGTTTCCTCTGCTCTCCAGAGAAGGCTGGCTCTGAGCAGGCAATGTAGAGCGGCATTGTTGTTTGGGGGAGAAATTTACGGCTTATCTGGCCCTGGGAGCAGGAGAATATGGAAGTATTTGCATGCTTTGGTAGGTGCTGGAATGAGTTAAACACCCACCGGAATGAGCTAAACCTCATGGGAAGCTGACAGAGTTACAGGAGATGTTCATCTCTCTATCTGCCCCTCCACTTTGATGTTTCAGAAGCTGCCAATGAACCTAGATGCTGTTGGGCAGAAGGTGGAGCAAGTAAGAATCCTTAAGTGATTAAGATTGTATTTTAAAGAAGTGCCTGATTTTTAAACCAAGCTACTTTGAATTAGCAAATTTAAATGTGTTATCATTTTATGCAAGTCATGAGCTCTGAGTTTAGTCGTGGAAACATAAAATTTCGTTTTTGCACATCTGAGTGTTAAGTTAAACAAGGTGGCCATTAGACTGAGGTGGCTCTAATGCCATGATGAGTTACATAATCAGACAAAAATCTAAGCCTGTAAATGCCTCAAGGTTACAAAATCAAAATGCTAATGACAATTAATCACAAACAGTCAACCAGGCTTTAAGCTGTAGCCAAATAATTTCCTTTCTTTGCTTTTGCACTTTCTCTATATGTCACACCCTACCCCACCCACAACCACTCGTGGTTTAGCATTGCCCAGTTCAAATGCATTTTTGCTCAACTCTAAAAATTTTTAACATGCCTCAGTTTATCTTTTAACATGAGATTTGTGGCCTAAAAATATGAAAATTTCTATTTTATATACTGTATCTTGTTTTGATATACTTAACGATGGGACAAAAATATTAAAGTGTGTGTGTGCGTGTGTAATAGTTTACAACATTTCCTTCCACTCTCAAATTTCTTGACAGAGAATGCTGGCATTGCCTTCTTAACCTTCTTCTCTGAATCCCTCCCCGACCTGTGCTTTCTGAGGGGAAAAAAAGGACAACACCCGAGAGGTGAATTCTCCTTGAAAAAATTAGTCAGAATAGAAACAAACTTTGTGCCCAAGAAGACTGAGCAGCAGAGGAGGGGGTTGTGCCAAGAGCGCAAAAGGAGTGAGGGCTGAGTTATGGGAGAAACAAGAGGCAAATAAAGAGGCCATGCTGCTTGAGATCAAAGAGAGAGAACTCTTCTGGATGAAAGAGTCAGAGTCTTGGGGATTGAAGAGCGACAGAGAAGAGGAGAGGGCATGGAACTTTAATGAGACTTGTGTGGATCATGCAGAATGGACTATTCCATTATATGAAATCTTCTGAGTGGCATGAATGATTATGAATACCCTTGTTCTAGATGAGTTCCTTTACCTGTGAACACATTCTGGGACTGGATTGCGTATAATGGCTTTATAAGGGTTACACCAACATCATCACCAACACACATATGCCTTAGTTCCTTCCTCAGCCTGCAGCTATATTTAGACTGCTGAGTGATTTCACTGAATTCTTCTTCTATCTCTGAAGGCCTACTCTCTGTCTGTGAACACTATTTATTTTTATTCAGCACCGTTTAGCACCATTCATTCTTTGATTCCTCCATAATACATTGCCTTATTAAGTTCCGTTCTTCTTGATCAGTACCACATTCATTCATTCCTTCTTCATTTATCTGTGCAGGCATTCATTATAGCTATACCATAGGCAAAACGTGGAGGGGATATAATCATGATAAAATGCTTGGCCGTGATCTATCTGTTCACATTTTCATTTAATAATTCTAGCCTGTGTCTTTTCATATCTATCTATCTTAGACTGTGAACTCCTAGAGGAAAAAGAATAAGTCTATTTAATTTCTTTTGCACAGCTCCTTCTGGGTAATGGCTCTAATGGACTATGAGAAGAATATTGAATTTGCTACATATGCTGGCATAGAAACTTTGAAAAAAGATGCCAACGAGCCGCCAGCACTACAGAAAGATTTGTACAGATTTTTCCCGTTAAAATGAATTTCATGGACAAATTATTTACCACATCCTTTCAGGTCAACACTGGGGATGAATGCTCAGTTCCCGAGAAAAGTTCTTGAATTTCAACAAACAAAAACAATCCCGCTTTCCAGGGATCATAAATTGTGCTGTAAGCTCACAAGATCAGGGGCAAAGACTGCAATCAGAAAGGCAGAAATACAAATCTACATTTAACTTAGCCAAAAGAGCCACCTCCCTTGATCCGAACACAAAGAGGGAGGTTACATGGAGGTTAAGAGAGCTTAACAGAAAGCGTGACTGATGACGTCTTGTCTAAGTTTGAAATGTGTGAGAAAGTAGAAACATTTATAAACCATGAGGCATTTTTGCAATTTCCAAGAAATCAGCCACAACTTGGAAAATAAAAATGGCTAATCTTCTAGACTATTGAAAATGAGTCAAACACTCCTAGCCCGCTCTGGGAAAAACCTGTTAAAATATCAAAAGGCTGGGGTGAGAGAGGGAGGAGGAGAGAAGAGGATGAAAAAGAAAGACAAGGGGCAGAGGTTTTGTGAGTGAACGCTAAGGCAGTGTGAATGCTGTGCTATCTCCAAAGCCAGGGTCTGAGGCACCTGAGGACTCCATTAGTTGTTTTCATTAATTTATACTCGCAATATGAGGGCTGGATAAAAGCTCCCAAAAAGCTTTATGGGGGTAGCTTATCTGATTTCTCTCAGTAGATCCAGGCACTTACATTTATAAGTTTTATTCAAAATTTGTCAATTCATGTCCATTTGCATATTTTATTCTAGAACATTTCAATTTCTAATCTATAACGTAAGATTTATCTGTAAAGTGGCCACAACTACAGAAACCTGTGGGGTCATAACTTCCTTGCACTCTGAGGATCAGGTATTGCGATCATCTTACTAAATGATGCAAAAATTAGCCAAAATGTCCATGAATGCAGGTAACTGCAAAATGGGTATTTTTTTTTCAGGAAGATTAGCCCTGAGCTAACATCCGCCACCAATCCTCCTCTTTTTGGCTGAGGAAGACTGGCCCTGAGCTAACATCGGTGGCCATCTTCCTCTACTTTATCTGTGGGCCGCTTACCACAGCATGGCTTGACTAGCTGTGCATCGGTCCCCACCCAGGATCTGAACTGACAAACCATGCACTGCTGAAGCGGAACGTGCACACTTAACTGCTGCACCACTGGGGTGGCCCTGGGTATGTGTTTTTAACCTGCATAAAGTATGTTTCATTGGCAACTATATTCTAAGAAAGTCCTAACTCTTGAGGAGGGAATATTAGGGAGAAGTGGTAGGTAGAAATAAGAACTCTGGTTGTAAGATTTGGCACCAAGAGAGGAGAGTTTCTCTTTGTATTTGTCAGGAGGTATGGTGAGGCTAAGGAATAGAGAGAACAGTCAAGATAAAAAAGGAGACATCAGTGCCAGGGGAGAAAGAGGAACTGGTTGATTAGGGTTGGAAATCAATATCTGGGCTACTTGGAGGCCAGGAAAGGAGATTCCACTTGGCCCTAAACAAACTCTATGTGGGAGAGATAAAAAGGAGGAGAAACTGAGCACATAGCGGGATGAAAGCTTGAAGGAGCTGGGAAAGTGGCCAGGAAGACTCGCTGAATTTTCATGTACCCACTTCATCTCAGTATCTGGAACCAACATGCAAAGACAGTCTCATCCCACAAGATAAATAGGGAATCAGACTGGCATGGTAATGGATAGTTTACCACCAGTGTGGGATTTATTTGCTACCAAATCATAAATTGTTAACACTTTTGGGTAGTTTTACACAACAGTGAAGATGCATTGCATTGCTCCTCTAAGTGTCCTTTCAATCCCCACAAAATTGGAAAACATGTTATTCCACCTCAGGAAATGGTATGTGTGCTGAGGTGGGGAGAGGGATGAAAGAGCAAATTTAAGGTGACTCTACGCAAGAGGAACAAAGTCTCAACTGTCCCTCCTCTCTGGCAGCAGCCTCAGCACAGGCAGAAAGACAGAAAACATGGTATTCTTTTCTGGGGGGAGGAAGGGATTACGGGAGAGGTTAAACACATAGGTATTTGGTGCCCAAAGTATATGGGGCTAAGCACAGAAAAGAAAGCATCTGTCTGGAAACTAGAAGTGTCAGGGAAATTCTGATGGTCCACAAATTACTCCTGAGAAGTTGGCAAAGTTTCTTCCACTGGAGCTTCCCTGCACACCTGTAAAGCAACGCTCAGTCTCATGTTTCAACCTGCAGCACATAAAGGCTCCCTTCCATAGAAGGATGATGGCCCCGAGGGCCAGATTCATTATCTGCGTGTGATGGAAAGGCTGTATCTTTAAAAACACTTTAGCTGTCTGGGGAATAGCAGAGGAGCAGGGACTGGAGAGGGAATGTAGATGGCGAAAACATCCACTGGATGTTAATCTACTCGGAGAATTTTAAAAGCCCCTTTAGTTGCTTTTGGACCTGACTGCTAGCAGGGACCTGGGGAGGTGTAATCAGAACCCTTCTTTCCCCTGCCCATTCTCTCCTTGGTTGTGAGAAGGATTTAAAATGTTTATCTACCAGGCAGTTATGTGAAAAACAATTATCCTTGCTTAATGTATTGGCAAAGTCTTAATCTTTGAGGCTAGAATTTGGGTGGATAATAAACTTATTTTAATAACCCAGTCTAGTTTGTTTTCCATTTGAAGGTCATGTTTTACCCTTCTGATATTTCCTGCCCTTCTTTTCCTATGTACAAAATTTGGAGGCCCACTTTTAAAGCGATTAAAGAACAATAGAACCGAGAACAAAAGGGAACACTGCTTTGTGGCATCGTTTTCTTCCTGTGTAAGAAGTGAGGACATTGTACTCTATAAGCTTTAAGATTCCTTCAAACTCAAAAAAGTCTAATTTTATGAAACTTAAATGAAAAAAGTACTTGAGAGACATAAAAGGGAAATGTCTAACTAGATGGCAATTCACTCGCGACTCAGAGTGCTGGAGGCAGAAAGAAATCTTTGCATTATTTTTCTTTAAATGAATTAGGCGAGAATCAAGAGAAAAGAGTATTAGGAGACAATAGCATAACTACATGTTTTCATCAATGAATTAGCTCAGTAATTGTATGGTTGCTCAGTCAAGTGCATACTCAACCGTCTAACAAAAATACAAAAATTATTTAAAATCTCAACTGCCTTTAAAAAGGGTTAATCTTACTATTAAAGAATATGTCAGATTATCTGCTGTCCCTCTTTGTAGCTAATCATGTGGGTGACATTTTGGTTCAAGTGAGACCTTGACTAAATATGGCCCTGCAATTGAATTTGGAGACACGGGCTAAGGAGAGAGAGCTGTGTTTTTCTTCACTCTAGAATAAGAACTGGGTTTCCTGGGGTGATATGGGAGGGGAAGTTGAGGAAGAATGATGGGGAGAGAAGAGGTGCAGCGACAAGCTGGCCCAATGACCGGAGGCAAGTGCTCCGTGTGGCCTGGAGCAGCTCCTGAAAAAGCCCTGAGAGTCCCCTTCCCGAAAAAGAATTCTCAGAGAATTTTTTGAGAGCAGTGATCATTTTAGAAAGACATATTCATTATCATAGAAGATTTAAGAAATAAAGTGACTCTAGTTAATTCAGGTGATACTAAAATAATTATAAGATGAATCTATTTAACAAAAAATCAAATGTCCAAATTACTATGAAATACAGCTGTTTAACAGGAAAATATCAATTTCTAACACAAGTAACAGGAGATCTCACTTTATATTGTCCTTTTTTCTATTTGACCTTTATCTGTGTGGTGACAGAGAAAGAAATCTACATTTGAAATATTCACAACTTGCCCCAGCTTATCTCCAAAGAAGGAAGGTGATTTTGGTTTTGGTTCTGATCAGGGTGATGGGTGAAGGAGCAGAAGTGAAGAAGACAAGAGAGTGTTGGATCACTACATATAAGACAGGAAATAGAGCTACTCGGGTTGTGGAGTTAATGAGGGGAGAATATATCCAGGAGGTGGGGGGAGGTAAGCTCATATAGGAATTAAGTCAATATTTATCGGTACTTCCTATGTATCTAGCTCTGTGCCAAGTGATGCAAACAAAACTGCTTTGTAAGCAAAATCCTGTGGTCAATGCTGGTTAAGTCTAGTTTTCTGTACATTCAAATTATTTACATGTGCACCCTAATTCATCATTTGTTGGTGTGCACTGAGAAATGTATGGAAAGCAGATGGCACCAGCCCATAGGAGGAGATCCATAAATACTGAGCATGGACTTGCTGAACTTCTCTGGGATGGGGAGGACCTCGCTACAGCTCATGGAAAGTTTCTTTGGATTTACCAGTTTTGTGACCTTGGGCTGGTCAGTATTTCTTTATTGCTTTATGTCTGAAATGGAGATATGTCTAACTTGCCTAAAGACCAGTAGGCTAGGTCAGGGGATCTGTTAAGGTCCCTTTTAGTTCTAAGATACTATAGTTTTAGAAAGTGTTAGAACTGCATCATGTTTTACTAGCATAGGCATTTCAAGGAGACTGACTTGGATTAAAATCTCTTTTGCAACACTTCCTAGAGGAGGATGCCACTCATGCTACGTAATATTTCTCATTTTTTGTTTCCTATTTTGCAAAATGAGAATATCTCTTAGAGTTGTTACAAGGATAAAATTAGACAATGTTTGTAAAACAGTTAGCACAGTTCATGGTCCATGGACAGCTCTTGATAAATGGTAAATATGAAAACAACCACACCCATAACCACAAACATAGGGCTTGAGATCAAAAGGGTATAAATGCTTACAGTTTTTTCAGACTAAAAAATAAAAATAAACCTAACTAGAATACCCAACTCCAGATGTTTCAGTTTAACAAGTTTGTCCTAAGGTGTGAAATTATGCTTGTAAAATGATTTAGTTCTTAAACATAATAATTAGTTTACCTTTATACAGATTATGATAATGCAAACATCAATTTTTTTTTTAGGAAGGTTAGCCCTGAGCTAACATCTGCCACCAATCCTCCTCTTTTTGTTGAGGAAGACTGGCCCTGAGCTCATGTCTGTACCCATCTTCCTCTACTTTTTATATGTGGGAAGCCTACCGCTTGCCAAGCGGTGCCATGTCTGCACCTGGGATCTGAACCGGTGAACCCTGGGCAGCCGAAGCGGAACCTGCGAACTTAACCTCTGCGCCACTGGGCCAGCCCCAAACATCAATTTTAATTCTATGTGAAACTTAAAAGTGTGATTCCAAATTCATAGTAAGAACAATACAAAATTGTTAGCAACTTTCAAAAATATAAGGTGGGATATTAGATACTTCTGTAGTCTGCATATTGGAAAGTTTATTCTCCCATTTTTTGGAGGTGGGAAATATGTCAGTATTCTCCTTTTTCATGTATGAATGGTCTGTTTTTCATGTATTAGTGATTTGTTCTGGGAAAGCCTCTTCCCTTCCCCCCTGCATGGTTAGAGAAGAGAATTGCTAGAAGATATGTCAGTGCCAGGATCCAAGGCAAGGACCAAGTGGTCTTGTAAGTATTCACTTGGAACCTAAAAGTGAGGACCTTACCAGCTGGGCTAGTCCTTGGCAAAATGCTAAAGTGGGTCAACATTCTGTTTGGGCCCCTTCTATTTCCTGTTTCCTCACTTGTTCCCTGATTGTCCAAAGTATTATGTAAAATGATTGTTTTTGCTTAATGATACTGTTGCAGTAATGAGTAAAGCATTTGCTGATAGCGACTTGTGATACAACTCTTCCTGGGGATTGTTTTTTAACTTTTAATTTGGAAATAATTGTAGGCTCACAAGAAGTTGCAAAAATAGTACAAAGAGGTCCCATATATCCTTCACCCAGCTTCCTCTAATGGTAAAATCTTATGTAACCATAGTACACTATCAGAACTAAGAAAGTAACGCTGGCATAATATGGCTAACCAGGCTACAGACAGGAGAACTTTTAAGGAATGAAAAATTATCAAGGCCAATAGGAAACCTTTTCTGAATCTTAATGTGTCCCCTCTCTGGGTGCACTTAAGCTTTTGCCCTTGTCTCACTGTTTGGTAGTCTTAGATTAACTTTCTGTCTTCTCCACTCCATCCTTTCAGAGCAGGGACTGTGGTGCAGTCACCCCTTAGTCCTATTGCTCATTAAAGTAACTGGCATTCAATAAGTATTTTGGTTAAAAGGGTGACTAATAGTTGCTTAATTCTATAAAGGGCTTTACATTTTCAAAGCCCTTTTATACATGTTATCTCTACAGAGAATGTTCTGGTCTAGGGGAAAGAGCATAGACTTTGAGAGCATTCAAATCTTGGCGTTCATTAGCTTGAGTCTTGCGACGAGGTGCTGAGTGTCCTTGGGTCTTGCCTTTCTCTTGTGCTTCATTGTATCTACATAGCAGAGTTGTGAAGATTCAAGGAGGTAATTTATGTAATAAATAGGGGCTCTGGGTGGTAGGTAGGGTAAAAGATTCTGTTGGTGTTTTACAAACTAAGGGTAAAAAATTTTATTGCCATTTTATAAACTAAGGCTCAGAGAGGGTAAGTCATTGTCAAAAATCATAAAGCTAGTACACGGTAGTGCTGCTAAGCACCTTAGGTCAGCTGTCTTCCATGATATCATATTGCCTTTCCCAGGCAACAGGAGAGTGGATTAAAAAACAAACAAACAAGCAACAACAACCATGGGATGGTTAAGGAGATTTAAGACCTTGTCTTTATGTAGTTGTTGACTTCTTTTGTTATATGTATAGGAAAGCCTCTTTTAGGTGGGGCTGGGTGATGAGATAAACTAAAAGGTGAGTCGCAGGTGTGAGTTGCTGTTTCAGTGGGTCCCTGTCAAATGCCCCTCCACCCCACCCACCCAGTTGACACCAATATAGCCTGGAACCTTGCTTGCCAAACTCAGCATCAGCTGTTTAAACCCTCATCCCCAATGGAAAGCATGGAAGAGTGAGACTCTGAGCTCTCAGGTACTTACATGTCGTTATCAAAATTTTTTTAAATCAAAAGATAAATTTAAAAAGTTGGAGGATTTTGACATTATTGTAATCATCATTATTATCTAGTTTTTGCTCATGAAAATAATTTTTTATAACAAAAGAGAACACGTAAACATGCAACTTTTTTACTAACCTGAAATGACTGGTAACACATTAGTTGAAGTTGCTTCTCGACTTGCCCTGAAGAACTTTTGCATACCCTTGAATTACTCATTCTACAGTGTCTATTTTGGAAGGTTTATTCATTGAAATGGAGTAGGAAATGGCAAAATATGTTGTTGATTTATGTGACTGTTGGCTGCAAATGTCAAAAACTGATAGCTTAAACCCTTGGATTATAATTAGAAACATTCACTTTTTGGTGGTGGTTTGCAATTTGACTTTTCCCCCTCTAGTTATAAAATGCGAATGTCACTAATCAAGTTTAGAGATGGAACGAGAATGTTTCTTCAGGATTCTGAGTCTTTTTTTTGGTTTTGATGCTCTTTCCCACATTTGGCCATTAAAGTGAGGTACAGTAGAGGTCAGAAGGAGAGAAAGAGAGAAAGGAAAAGAAAATCACTTTGGTACAGTACAAGCCATCAGAATTGGGAGAGTTAGGGCTGAATTTTACTCTGAGACATTCCCCAATAGAATATCTTAGTGTAAACAAACTTTTACAAATTTTTGAGAGACAAAGCCATGTAAACATGCTTCTGAATTCTAAAATTTTTAAAGTTTAATTATTCCCAGCATCATAAGACATTAAAGGTACCCAGAAAGTTTTATGTCTTGATTTGCTTTGACTTTCTCATTATTGCCTAAGGAACATAAACATTTTGTTTCTATTTACATAATACAATTTAAATAGGGCTAAATGCAAAATGACTCTGTCCCTTGATTAAAAAAACAGATTTTCTGAATGATAAACGACACACATGGAGAACGCAAAAATTGTCATTATGGCAAAAGTAGGAAATCCATTTGGGCTCTTTGTGTGTCTGTGTTTTTCACTGCTTTGTGCTTTCCCTTGTTTTTCTTTCAAGGAACAGTGAGAAACCTTGCTAAATAAAAAAGGAGTTTTATGAATGCATGTCTCCGTGGGGAGGCACACCTGTGATATGTAATCACACAGGACTAGGACAACGAAGTGTTACAATTACACAGAAACTGGGACAAATGGAAAGACTTCCCCAGAATATTTCAATGGGCATATTCCTTGAACACAATCCCCTCACAGACTACTCCTTTCGAAATGTTATAAAATTATTAATTGTTAATATCAATTAGGCAAATTGGTTGTTAAGAAGCATAGGTTTATATGACACCTTAGTCTTGCTTGACTATTGACTCTGACAATATATTCCAGTTTTTAATATAAATACCAGAAATGTATTAAGAAGGATAATTTTGAAGTGAGATTAGTTTTATCAGAAAAAACATTTTTATCTTAAAAGCATACATGTAAGTAATACACATTTGTACTTGTGATTATTTCATAAAATACTAAGGTATACAGAATTAAATGCCGGACATACTTACAATATTCTCCAAAAATCAAGATGTAGAAGAAGACAGGACCAGATGTCATTTCCTTCTTTCTGAGCAACTGATTAATAAAAGTGAATACAATTTGGTCTTGGTTTCCGAGGCGCGTACAGCTCACGGTGGTTGTGTGCTATTTCTGTCTGCAATCTTAGCAGCTATAAAGCAATCCTCCCTCCTTCCTCTCTCATTTCCTCTCCCTCTCTCTTTCCATTCCCTCTTTTCTTTCTTCCTTTCCTCTCAGAATCTCTCCTCCCCACCCTCTTTCTCTGAAAGTCTTAATATCCTTCTTTACACACACACACACACACACACACACACGCACACCACACACACACCATGCGCGCACACACACACCCACAGGAACACAGACAAAGCTGAGCAGTGAAGGAAAGTTTCAGACAGGGATACACAGGCTCTTCTCACTGACGGTAAACATCTCGTTTCCATGTCCTGTGACAGTCTACAAATGAGGGTGCGTATGATCCCTGACAAATGTCTGAATGATGGAAGTCACGCTACGAGAAAGAAATTAAACTAGAGATATATTACAAACAGAAATATTTTTCCCCCCAAAACTTGGGAAGAGGAAAAGAACAGAACTACATAGAACAAAATGCCTTGTGGAATTAACTATAAGGCAACAATAGAAGTGTAATTACAGCAATCTTTTATGATCTGTCTGAGTTTAGGCATTTGAACGAGAGGCTATTGTTCAAAGAAAATACAAAGGAATAAAAATCAAACCTTAAAGTTTCTTGAGTTCATGAGTTTTACTACGGTGGAGACCACGACAATGCCATTGGTTGTGGAGTAAAGCCTTCCTGGGTTTGATCCACGGTCTGTTACTTTGGAGTGGCGTCGTTCTTTATTCTTGGCGGAACCTGGGCTTTCCGGAGGAAAACATCTATCTAGCAAGGTAGCTGTGATGATCAGCACAGTGCACACTGAGTGTCTGGCAGAGGTCCTAGCGCATAATAGGTGATTACTAAATGGCAGCTATTCATATGATTTTTATTATTTTTATCAGGGGGGAAAAAGCCTGCAAATGCAAAGAACATGTCCAGGAAATGCATTTTCTTGTAACCAGGCCGTATCATTCTTATTTTGCAACTTGATAATTTATTGCTAGAACAAATGGGCAGCACCTTGACATGAGAAATTTGTTTCTGAGGTTAATGCCTTCTAACCACCCCACACGTAGAATCTATTTAAATTACATGTCTTTGTATCATTGACTTCAACATAAGAAGTCTATTTTTAAATGGTGGCTAAAAGGTTATATTAACACTGCTTTTCTTTTTTTTTTTTTTCCTGTAGAAGTGATTAATACCATGAAAGAAGAAATGAGGTATAGGAATCTTCACAAGTCCTTATTCATTTATCAGTAGATGTATTTAATGAAGACACTGTTCTTTTGATAGAAATGCTTACAGTTAACTGAATTTGAATGCTCATTTAATGTTCAATAAGTGTTTATTATTTATAATAGTACTCGAAATGTTTTCAGGGGTTAATGACTTTTTATTTATTTTAGAAATAGTGTTTTCTGGAAGGATGCTGTGGGACATGTCAAGGGCAACATCTGAAGGGGGACCCATAAGAAGCTTCTCAACAATAAAGCTGAGGAACTTGCTTTGGGAATTGTCCGTCAAAATGCAAGCTGTTGATACAGAGGTTTTCAAAGTAATCCTGATGTTATTTGGTTAGCTTTTAATATTTTGCCTGAGCCGATATCACAGACATATACAATTAGTGGGCCAGTACGCAGGAGGTCCTCTTTAACCATATATACACACAACATACTTTTAATCTGAAATTATCAGTGCAAAACTTGAAAATAATTTCTCATTTCACTAAGACTATATTAGATTTCCAAAATAGATATTTAGCAGAAGGAACAATGTTAGACACTTGTTTTTGCAGGATACCACTTCTTTCTTATTTTTGGCAAAGACAGTGAATCTGGAATGTTAGTTTCATATAAGTATATTGGCGGACAAACCCCAACAGTGAACATAGAGTAACCCGATAACACACTGCAGCAGGCGCTATTGGTATTTTCGGTCAGAGAATTCTTTCCTGTGAGGTGCTGTCCTTACCACTGCAGGATGTTTAGCAGCGTTCCTGGCCTCTACCCACTAGATGTCGATAGCACTCCCTAGTTGTGACAATTAAAAATGTCTCCAGACATTGGCAAATGTCCCCTGGGGAGCAAACTTGCTCTTGGTTCAGAAAAGCTGCATTGTAGCAAAAGACTTCCCTGAATAATGTTTAAGGATTGATTTTTGCCGGATAATTAAAATAAGAATTTTTCTCACCTAAAATTTAAAAGATGTTTTCTCATTTTCTTGTTTTGCAGTTTGAAGACATACGTTAAAGAGTTTTAAAAACAAACAGATCATGTATTCCTAACCTTCCCTTCCTGCCCACATTGTTCTGTTACAAACTTGCCCTATGGGCCCTGTAGAATCTGCGGTGTCACTGCCTCTGCCAGGCTGAGCACGTCAGGGGGTTCCACCCTAGATTTCTTACTGACACAGGCTAATAGAGGTTAACACCCTTTCTTATCTTGGAACCTCTTCTTAAAACCTTATTGAGGCTCTCTGAGTAATAACAAAAGCTTCAATTTGAAAACTACTTCTCAAAACAACCTAGTGAGTTAAGCCAGACAAGCGTTATACAGATTCTGCACTATTTAGATTCAAGTTTCTAACCTTGTGGCTTTTCTACCCCACCACCACTGAAATACACTACTCTGTTTTCAGCATCATATTTTAAAATTAGATAATGACACGTAAGGGCTTTTGTCCATACTTCTGAACCTATTTACTACCATTATTTTCAACAGTAGAAATAGCCATTTTATTAAATGTTTCTTTGATTGTAGACCTGGGAAAGTTCCAGTGAAAGAGGTTGGGAAGATCTCAGTCAGAGGCTCACGATGTAGCGATATTCAGATAACAGTAAACCAACCCATAAAGTAAGAATAACTGCAATCCAAGGGCTAAAACACACGCTGTCAAATTGTTCATCCTACAGATCCATTTCTAATTGACAGCTGTCCATCAGGCAACACTCTTGAGATACTCATCATCTCTAAGTCATGCCAAAAGACAATTTTAGCTGTCTCGATTTAGCATTAATTAAACAATTCTGAGATGAAATTACTTCTGGGGAATGATATCAAGCATAATGTGCAACTGGGACAGAGCAATTAATAGGTACAGGTATGTTGAAAGATATTTATACAAAATCTTAACAATTCCACCCTAGATGGAAGTGATCAGAAGCTATTATATCATTTTAGCAGAACATCAACCGTTAGATGGTAAACTAGTCTCATGTGGATTCATGTGTTGCCTTTGAGGGATATAATAGGGACATTGAATTTAGTGATTTTCTGCAAAATTGACAGTATGAAGAAGACGAGAACAGGGTTAACAAGCTCAATTCCATCTATCTGTCTACTATCTATCTATCTATTATCACCATTATCATCATCTTATGCAATAAATACCAGTTGACAGCATTTGTTAAGTGCAAACTCTGCGCAGAGCTCATTATTATTAATCTTGCCTTACTTAGTTCCCTCAAACCATTGTAACTGAAGATAGTCAAGTTTCAGATTTATTCTATCTAGATTGAGCCTACCTCATTCAAGACAGACATTACAAAAAGAGAAATATAGTCTGCTGATTGAGCTGGTGGATAGGACCTGGAAACTAAACTTGCTGTTTCATGTCTGGCAACCTGCATGCTCTCCAGCAGCCATCTTCCTTCCTTCTTTCCTTGCAAACCCATTGCACATGACCAGTCATTATAGTTAGGCTTCAGCTGCTTCAGGTTGATAGATTGCAGTTCAGCTCCTCTGCTGCAGTAGGAGACTTGCCTCTAATCCCAGCTCATTTGCGCGTGATTTAGCTTGTTCTTCACTCCATGGGGTCAACCCTACAGGAGGTTTAGCGCTCTTAGCCCTATGCTAACAATCCCAGTGTTCTCCCCTTTAGCCACTCTCAGTCTGCTGCTAATGCCTCTGTGTGGCTCACTTGAGACTACCCGATTTAGGCAAGGGGCATCTTCTACATGCTGGATGAAAGAATAAATTAGAAAAGTAAGAGTGGCTTGTTCCAGGAGTACCAGTAAAAGGTAGGGAGTTCTAGTCCCAGTTTTGCCACTGATTAGCCATGTAACCTCTGATAAGTCACTTAAATGCTCTGGTCCTCAGTTGCCTCACTTGTAAAACAAATAGCTGATCTTTTAGATGCATTATATTTCTGTCGTTTTATGAAATACAGTCATGCAGCACATGATGATGTTGTGGTCCATGATGGACCACATATCGATGGTGATCCCATAAGATTAGTGCCATACAACTTAGGTGTATATTAGGCTATACCATCTAGGTTTGTGTAAGTACACTCCATGATGTTCACATAACAAGGAAATCACAAGGAAACACACCTAACAATGCATTTCTCAGAATGTATACCTGTTGTTAAGCAACACATGACTGTAATACTCTACTTCAAAGTAATTTATAAATTAGTATGGAGACAGAATGCATGTATATGAGTTACCTAAAACACATTTTTATAAAATCTCTCAGTGATTGCAAATTGATGCCATGAACATAATCTAGTAAAGGAGATACAAGAGGGCATTAAGGAAACTGGTACAGAGAGCTAGGTGGGGTCAACTATGGAAGATTTTTTAGGTAAGAAAAATCTGTGTCATGAGTGTGGGAGACAGAGAAGGTCACGGACTGATAGAGAGTAGTAGAAACAACATTTCACTTCAAAGACAAGTGCATGCAAAGAATAAGCACATGCAAACAGTAGGTCTGGCTGAGTCTATGCCAGAAAATAACGAGAAACAGTTTTGGAGAGCTACAGGGTAATGAGTTGTTGGAGGGTGTCAGACATTAGGTTGATTAATTTAGATATCAGAAAGGAGGAAATAAAATTTGATATTAATTTCTGAACAATGAATTGATATAATCAAAAGGAGATTAATAAAAAAGACTAGCCTCATGACCATGTGATGCAAAAAATGAGAGAGAGCAGAGACTTCAGTCAGGGAGATGAGACTGCTGTGTAACAGATGTAAGTCAGCTCTTATGGCTTCGTGTGACTGGAAAGGCCTGCAAACACAAGCTATTGCCGGAAAGAACACAGTCTTAATCATGGTTAATCATGAACACACTTTGACTTTAGAAGAGGGATGTCTAATAAAAATACAAGGCATGGCACACATGCAATTTAAAATTTTCTAGTAGCCACATTAAAAAAATAAAAAGAAACAGGTGAAATTGATTTTAATAATATGTTTTATTTAACTCATTATATCCAAATTATTACCATTTCAACAGGTAGTCAATATAAAAATTATTAAAGGGATATTTTATTCCTTTCTTTTTACTGTCTTTTAAATCTGGTATGTATTTTACACATGCAGCGCATCTCAATCTGGACTAGCCACATTTCAAGTGCTCAATAGCCACACGTCACTTGTGGCTACCATATTGCACAGTGCAGCTCTAGAGTATGGCACAAAAGGTTTCTCTAAGATTCTGTCAGGTTACATTTTATTATATTAAAAATAATCATCAGATATTACATGTATAAATATTTATAGTCCTTCAGAAGTTTTTAGATCTGATGGTCAAATAAAAATAATTGTTTCATAATTACGTAGAATTTTAATAAAAACAATGGAGACAACATAAGTTTGCCAGACTTAATTTTGTCAAGTAAAAACATTAATAACAGCAATAAAAGGCTTACTTACCATTATCTTTCACCATCATTTCATAAATGTAAGGACATTCGAATACCACAAAATGAAGGAAAATACAATGTTGAAACAGAACAGTTCTCTAAACTGAATACATTTAGTTTCATTAAAAATGATTACAGGGGCTGGCCCTATGGCCTAGTGGTTAAGTTTGGTGTGCTCTGCTTCAGTGGCTGGGGTTTGGTTCCTGGGTGTGGATCTACACCACTCATTCGTGGCCATGTTGTGGTGGCGACCCACATATAAAATAGAGGAAGACTGGCACAGATGTTAGCTCAGGGCAAATCTTCCTCAAGCAAAAAAACAGGGAAGATTGGCAATGGGGTTAGCTCAGGGTGACTCTTCCTCAGCAAAAAAAGAAAAAAAAAAAAAGAAAAAATTACATTGCCTTTATTTTTCTCATTTCACTGCAGATGAGTAAAAATTCCCTAGACTCCGTCTATGGATCATGATGTGGGAACAACTGATCCAGTCCAGGCTCAAAGCCTCTCTGGTAGCACAAGTCCTTTAAAACCCTGGTAGACTGCCAATGGTTTCAACTTTGGGACACTCAGTTTGCTATTAACCAGGTTTTGAAGTCTTTTTCAATGAGTCCAGGCACTGCCTTTGTAGGTCTCCCTTTTGGCATCTGCTGGAGTCTCTAACCCTTAGTTTAAAGGCTGCTGTCTTGGTTTTCACTTCAAGGCCAGGAGAATGCTAGGTGGGTTCGTGTGGCAGAGTTTATGTCACACAACTCCATGATACATTCCAGTGATTGGCACTTGATGAAGGAGGACCTTGTTACCTCTGTAATTCAGAGGTTGTCCTGTGGGGCATCTTGGAGAAAGGTTGGTTGGGAAGTCAGAGTTTCCTCATTTTTTTGGCCTCTTCCAGGTATTACCCTTCCTAGCCAGGGGACTAACTTTTGGTTTGGGTACAGAGCTGGATTTTTGCAATGCTGTGAAAAATATCATTATCTGCCTTATAGCGATCTTTGCAGAAAAAGCCTTTCTTAACAAAGTTGTTTTTCCCATTTGTTTTTAGAAGGTCTATCAGTCAGTATAGGCTGGATTATGCTGCGATAAAATGCAATCACAGAATCTCAGTCATTTGAATCAACAGAAATTTCTTTCTCCCTTTACATGACCATCATGGGTCAGTAGGGGCCTCTGATCATCATAGTCTCTCAGGTACCAGGCTGTTGGAGGTTCTGTATTGACACATGCATCCATGATCATCAAGGCAGGAAAAAGACAATATGGCAAATTGCACACTGGCTCTTAAAGATTCTATCTGGAAGTAATACACATCATGTCTCCTCACATTTTATTGGCTTGACTTCAAAGCGGTAAGGGAAGGACAGTCCAGCCCTGTGCCTAGAAGGAGGAGAGCAGAAATATTTTGATGAACAGTATGAATGACAACTTCAATCTGCCTTCCTGATCACCTGTAGGCATAATACACTAACCTCTTTTCCAAGAGAGACATTCCAGGAGTTACATCCAGTCACAGTACCAGGTTCATAGTTCAGGGTCTCTGGATGATGTATGGTAGGTAGTTTTGACAGGATACCTAGCTGTGGGTTCTCTTGACTAAACATTTCTGAATTAAAAAGACAAGTTATCTGCCCCCAATATGCAATGGTGAAACGGGGACAAGATAATTGCAATAACTGTTCTCAACAGAAAGGGGAAGGTTAGGAGAAACCTGCAGAGAGTTGTGTGTAGCAGATCTGAAACCCTGCTGGGCAGATGAGGTGAGGCATCTTACCTTGAGGATGGGGAATGCTCCTTGATTAGGCTGAGTCTGCTCCCTGGGAGGGGCTTCCTAGTCCGTTGTCCACTCTGGCATTTGGTCTGCACTCTGGATGACCTTCCTTTGCATTATCTGAATTCTCCACATCTAAAGTAGACACTCCGGAGAATATGCCCTCCAGTGTCTAGAGTTGGGGGCTAAGCAGACTTCACAGACTCCTTTTTGCCTTCAGTTGGTTGGGCACCCAAGGATTTCATTTTTTGGCTGAGGAAGATTTGCCCTGAGCTAATATCCACTGCCCACCTTCCTCTTTTTGTTTGTGAGCTGCTGCCACAGCATGGCCACCAATAGAGGAGTGGTGTAGGTCCACGCCTGGGAACCGAACCTGGGCCACTGAAGTGGAGCACACTAAACTTAACCACTGGCCTCCAAGGTTCTAGAACAATCACTGTTTTTTTTTTAAAAAAAATTTCATTTTAGCTCAGGCTAATAGTCCTTGTAGTTATACAAGTCTCTCAAGGACTTAGTTGTGTTTTTATTTATTTGGTGCTAATTAATTTCATGTGTTAATAGCCAACTCTATAGTTCTTTTCTTAGAAAAGTTTTGTGGACATAATTCCCTGATTTACTATGCTGCTTTTACTGCCCCCATGCCTCTCTCTTTCACTCTCCACTTAATATACAACCCAGCTGAGGTCATCAAGTCTCTATCTATCTGTCTCTGTTTCTGTCTGTCTCTTTCTCCTTCACTCTCTCTTTATTTTTTGTCTCTGATTCTCTCTACTTTATTACCTCAGACAGACTTTCTCTGTGTGGTTGAGATAATGGCTGCTGGCAATCCCTGGTTCTTATCTTTTCAGGTCCGTGATCCACGATCCCCAAAGCAAGGAAACATCTCCTAGTCTAATTAATGAGCTATTCGTGCAAGTCTATGATTTTAGGCTACATGTTCAGTGCTGAATTAAGCACTGTATCTGGGGGAACAGGGTCTTAAAATTATCTGAGACTAGATTATGTATTTATCTTGATGATTAGAAGGTAGTATAGGCCACATGAGCAGAAGATGGGGAATGGGGAGGATTGGTGGGCAGATCCACAGTCACCCACAATCCCAAAGTTCTTAGGCCAGTGAGTATAGAAGGAAATAGTACCAAGGCTGAAAAAGTCTTCAGAGACGTTCAGAGTTAGTGAGTACAGGCAATAGGCAGACGAGGAGGTGAGAACTGAGGAAAAGAAAAATTGGCAAAGGAAAAGACAGATAAATGGATAACTAACGAATATAAGTTGAATGAGAATATTGTCAGGCTTTATGAGTTGGTGTATGTGGAGCTTGTGAAGAACATTAAAAGTAACTGCTATTATCACAATATCATAAATGTAAATATTATAAAGTAATATATAATTATGCCATTAAGTTTATGATTTTGTTATGTGAAGGCAGATCGATTTTGTCATATCACTTTCCTCCTGGTGAGATAACACTCTTCAGACTGTGCTACTGACATAAGAAGGTGTTAGAATAAGAAATCCTAGTTGTGAAAACAAAAATGTGTTTCCCATTTCTCATTTAATCTTCTTTTAGAATTCCTAGAGTTCATCTGAGTTCCTGAGATTTCTAAATTATGTTCCAGATAACTGGCTATTGCTCATGTTAGCATGCCACGAAACAGCTCCAGGGGATTTCTCAGCTATTGTAGCTTCCAGAGACTAATCAAACACAACAGACAAGTGGGTCTGGGTGTAAAAACTTAATGAAGACAGATTTTGGCGGCTCCTCATTCCTATCACGTTTATAGGTTGCTATTCACCTTTTGAAATGTGGAGTTGAGTTTTCTCTACAACTTGTCAATCTGTAAATATATCAAATACAAGTAGTTATGTATTTATAAAGGTCAAATATCTTACCAGATTGCTATAGGGGGATAAGAAATTTTCTCGGTGGAATATTGCGGGATGTGCAAGTGTTGGCACCAAGGGGAGGTAGAGAGGAGGTACTAGAGAAATGGCAGCTTCAACCAGGCACAAAGAGGCAAATCCTGGAATAAAGCCAAGTGAGATCATGAGAATTCAAATTGGAAACACCAAGAATGAAACAGGGACTTGACAAAAGCTTAGTGGACTATTGGGCACTAATGATTGATACAGAGGGAAAAGGGCAGGCAGGAGGAGGATGAGGCTCTGGAAGTGAAAGTGAAATGGGTCAACCTGGTGTGCTGGACCTCTTGTCTCTGAGACTATTATTAGCCAACTGATGGGACACCTTAGACATTCTGTCTGGTACCTGATATCCAGTGATTGGCTGGAGGAGAGAAGCCTGGGAAGATAGTGATGCATTAAAGGATCAGGAAGAGTAGAGTTGGAGAGAAGATGAATCCACATGTATTATGTCAAATTAGTCAATTGATGGGAAACTTTATTTACTTGCATATCCTTGATGATCAATATTGGATTCGTCTTTTTTTTTTCTCTAGGATAAATAGTAATTATTCTTTAACTCCAGCAATTTATTCATTTTTGTTAATTTTGCCCAAGTGCTTTCTAAGTCTCCACATCACAGTAGTAATTTATATGCTTTTGAAAGCCTGGGAGAATTGGTGTTCCCAGCTTCATTAAAATAAGTATCTGAGCAGGATTGTTATTAAGACCATGCTTGATTATTAAATGATGCAATAAGAAAAGCAACCCAAAGTCCCAAAAAATAGCCTTGTCCGAAGGTATCCTTGTTACCACAAAGTTCCCTTTATTTGCACTAGTCAACGTGTAGTAGATGAGCTGGTATTGAGAGAGCTGAACAATGAGAGGCAGTAAACAAATATATGTTGCTAATTTTTCAAAGTGCTTCACATAAACATTTTTAATATACAGGACCTAAAACCAATTAAAATTAAATTCTTAGGCACACATGTTTAATGATTTGCAATTTCAAATCTTCAACTAATGAATGAAAAATATTTCCTTTGGATGTTAAGTTACATCATAAGATTTAGGAAACTAATGTGGGGTATTAGTTTATTACAAGAGCTAATCTTATTTTTTCTCTAATATAGTATGTATTTAGGACTCTAAAAGTAAATTTATTTTTGATTAAATGCTATTTCTTATGTTATCACATAAATGGTGATATAATAATAGATAGTGCAAATAGGGTATTTAAAAAATGTGGCTTTGTTTTAACAGGAGGTACAAGCTATTGGTGGCAAACCACACCCATATAATCACATCTGATTTTAGAAAAACTTAACTTGATATGTAGTCAGAGTTCGCTTTGCAATTTTTGGAAAATCTATAAACATATGTGAAGTCAATTTTAATTTAGTTGTTTTTTGAAAGGTAATGCAGTGTCTTTAAGTTTGTGTTATTCTGAAATGAAAGACACATACGTTCTTTGGAAAACTGTCTGCAAGCTAAAATAAAGAGCTGTGCTGAAAGTTACAAATATGAAGGCAAAAATAGATACAGTATAATAATGTTAGACATGTTTCTGACAGTTTGAAAAATAGGTATTTGTAATATTACTGATGAAAATTCTTTTAAGAAATATTGTGAGAGCATGATAAGATAAATTTCAGAGTCAGAAGCATGAGTGTTTTAATTTTCTTTCGTAGTAATTTAACGTTATTTTTGTAACAATTTTTGTTTCTTATTGGACCTCGAGGACAGTCTATAACAGTGGTTTTCATCGTATGGGTCTGGGAACTGGTTAGAAATACAAATTCTCAGGCTCCAGCCGCATCTACTGAAGCAGAAACTTAGGAGTGGAGCCCAGCAGTCTACAGTTTAACAAGACTTCCAGGTGATTCTGATACACACTCAAGTTTGAGAACCAGTGGTCTAGAAGGAATGAGATCTTTCTTGTCTCACTTGAGACAGGAAAAAATAATAAAGAATTTTTGTCCTTGGGCATCGGTCCTGTTTCTTTGAATGAGTAAAACCAAGTTGCTGAAGAACATCCACCAGCACTGACCATTAGACAAAAACAATGAGAGTTCCTCTTAGGGTGGCTTTCCAAGTTGGCAATTAGGAAGACAAATCACAGTAATAAGGCAAGAGGACTGCAGAGAAAAAGCACATTTATTTAATTTCCAGAAAAATGAATTTTTGAAAATGGTTAAAAATGGTCACTGGGCTTTGTGCCAGGTGCTAGAAAGAAATCAAGGTGGTCTAGAAGAAGATGGATCAGTGACCTAAAATAAAAGCTATTTGTCTTTTTAATTGTTTATTTTGGGAAAACATCTTAAGAATCTATGAAAGGATTCAAGAATGTTAAATATTCTGTTAAATCAGTAACTAGGGAGCAATAGGGAAAAATATGTGTGTATACTAGAGACAGAGACTGGTTTTACATTGCCTATTTTGGATGGGAACAAGAAAATCTTGTATTTTGAACAGAATCCATGAGGCCCAGTGATTCTAGAAAGTTCTGCTATGAAGACCTAAAGCCAAGCTCTATTGTTGGAACAAACCTGGGCCTGTTGTATCTTTAATTCCAAGTTAAACATCTGTTCTTAGGTCACGTTGTCATTTTAAGCACGGTGAGGCAAATGCAATTGTGAAGATCTCTTGCAGAGGGACTCGAGTAGGTATAGGAGTAGGGAGTATTGCCAAATGTCATATTGCACCCCCGTGAAATATTTACCAAACTAATTTACATAAATTACTTTATTTGAAAAAATATACACAGTTCTTAAAGAATCTCCGAGTTATTGCATGGCTTCTCCCGCTGAATTACTAAAGTGATTCCAATTGTTTAAATAGGCGTTGGTCACTGGCTGAACAGATTTTCTTTGTTTAGAAGCAAATGATATAAGTAATAGTTACTGAAAGTGTAGTGTATAAAGAGGTTCGTCCTTGCTGAGTTCTGAACTTTAATTTATAGGTAATACCTACCTATGCTATTTAAAAGAGGTTTCAGAATTTTGCAGTTAAAAGAAATTGTGTGACTTGGGATTTAAGTTGAAAATGTCTAATTTGAAAAGGTAGGAATACACACACAGACAGAAAAAGATAAGTATTGGATGATATCACTTATATGTGGAATCTAAAAAAGCTGAACTCGTAGAAACAGAGTAAAATGGTGGTTACCAGGGGCTAGGACATGGGGTAATTGGAGAGATGTTGTTTAAGGGTACAAACCTGCAGCTGGAAGATGAATAAGTTCTGGAGATCTAATGCACAGCATGGTGATTATAGTAAATAATACTGTATTATATATAGTCATGTGCTGCATGATGACGTTTCAGTCAATGTCAAACAGCATAAACGGTGGTGGTCCCATAAGATTATAATCGAACTGAAAAATTCCTATCACCTAGTGATGATGTAGCCATTTTAACACAGTAGTACAATTCATTACTCACACGTCTGTGAGGATACTGGTGTAAACAAACTTACTGTGCGGCCGGTTGTATAAAACTATAGCGCATACAATTATGTACAGTACATAATATTGGATAACAATAATAAACAATTACGTTATTGGTTTATGTATTTATTATACTATACTTTTTATCATTATTTTAGTGAGTACTCTTGTAAAAAGTTCACTGTAAAGCAGTTTGCTGTGTTATGCCAGCAGCAGCCTCATACATCTCATGTTTACTGCCTCTCTTGATTGCATCATTTTCTCTTGTGCTTGATTTAATCTCATGTTGTTTTCTTCATTATTGTCCCTAAGCATACAAAATCCACTGCTAATGTTGCCAGTAAGAGGCCACGTAGAGTGATTCACCTGGAAATGAAATGAAAAGTGATTAAGGCCTACGGAGGTGGAAAATCAGTGATGGTTATTGCTTGCCAGTCAGGCATGTCCCATTCCACCATAGCTGCCATCTTGAAGTGCAAGAACAAAGTGACAGAAGCTGTTCACTGTTTCACTAAAGGCAATAAGACTAACAAAAATTTGAAAAGGGTGTATTTCAGATGTGGAGAAACTTCTAATGACCTGGATTGAAGACCAGACACAGAAGTGTAGCCCTATCAGCACCATCATGATCGTGGCCAAAGCAAATAGTTTGTTTGCAATGTTGAAAGAAAAGGCTGGATGCAACTATGATATTGGATTTACCTCTAGCTCTGGATAGTTTAAACAATTCAAGAATCATTATTCACCAGATAATGTGATAGTGAATGGTGGGTCTGTGAGTGCTGATGTGAAGGCAGCTGAAGAATTTTTGGAAACTCTAGATTAGCTGATTGTGGAGGAAAATTACTTGCCAGAGCAATTATTCAATATGGATGAAACCTCTCTATTCTGAACATGGAAGCATGAAAGGACTTTCATCCACAAGGAGGCCAAATCAACGCTAGACTTCAAGGCTTTTAAGGAGGGGATAACAGCCACTTGGGGGCAATGTTGCAGGCTACAAATTGAAACCCTTCCTGATCTAGCCCAGTGACAACCCCATGGCCTTCATACATATCAACAAGCACACACGTTCAGTGTACTACAGGAGCAGTAAGAAGTCATGGATGACCCAGCTCCTCTTCCAAGATGCCCTCCTGAAATGCTAGGCCAGCAAAATGGAGAAGTACTATTTGGAGAATAACATACCTTTTAAGATTTTGCTTACTGTTGATAATATTCCTGGTCACCCTTCTTTTATTCATGATCTTTATCCCAATACCAAAGTGGTGTTTCTCCCTCCAAACACCACCTCTTTGATCCAACCAATAGGTTAACAAGTTATAGCAGCTTTTAAAGCTTACTACCTGAGGAGGACCTTTGCCCAGGCTACTGCTGCAACTGAGGCAGACACTGAGAAGACACTGATGTAATTCTGGAAGGATTACAACATCTGTGACTGCCTCAAGTACCTTGCTTGGGTCTGGAGTGATGTCACTAAGCAGTGTATGAACGGCATCTGGAAAAAGGCACTCAAGAGGTTCATCCATAACTTCCAAGGGTTTCCCGAGGATGAGGGGTTGCAAAAATCAGCAAGGCTGTGGTTGAGATGACAAACAACTTTACCCTGGGTGTGGGTGAGGATGGTATTGAGCAGCTCCTACAAGGGGTTCCTGAGGAACTGACTAATGAGGAGTTGTTGGAACTGGAACAGGAGCACATAGTTGAAGAAGAGGCAAGAGAAAGGGAAATTGCAGGAGAAAAAAAGAAGAACCTCCAAGGAAATTCACAATGAAAGGTTTAGCAGAAGCTTTGCAGACCTCAACATCTCCTTAAAAAGTTTGAAAACATGGACCCCAACACCAAAAGGCTTTCATTTATAGAGAGGAATTTCATGATGCATTATATGCTTAGAAGCAAATCTATGATGAAAAAAGGAAACAGATCACTATGGACATATATCTGAAAAGAGTGATACTTCCTCAACAGGAGCCTCAGGCGAGTCCTTAAGGAGCCATTCCAGGAGAAGGCGTTGTTATCATAGGAGATGACAGCTCCATACATGTTATTGCCCCTGAAGACCTTCCAGTGGGACAAGATGTGGAGGTGGAAGACAGGGATATTGATGATGCTGACCCTGTGTAGGCTTAGTCTAATGTGTGTGCTTGTGTCTTATTTTTTAACAAAAGTTGTTAAAAAGTAAAAAAAAATAAGTTTTTTAAAAATAGAAAATAGCTGATAGAATAAAGATATAAAGAAAGAAAAATATGTATATATTTTTTGCTAAGGAAGATTTGCTGTGAGCTAACATCTGTGCCAATCTTCCTCTATTTTGTGTGTAGGTTGCTGCCACAGTGTGGCTGATGAGTGGTGTAGGTCCATGCCTGGGATCCGAACCTGCAAACCCAGGCCACAGAAGTGGAGCACTCTGAACTCAACCAGTACGCCATGGGACTGGCCCCAAGAAAATATTTTTGTATAGTACAATGTATTTGTTTTAAGCTAAATATTATTATAAAAGAGTCAAAAAGTTTAAAAAATTTTTAAAGTAAAAAAGTTACAGTAAGCTAAGGTTAATTTATTATTGAATAAAGAAAGTTATTTTTAAAATAAATTTAGTGTAGCCTAAGTGCACAGTTTGTGAAGTCTACAGTAGTGTACAGTAATGGCCTGGGCCTTCACTTTCACTCACCACTCACTCGCTGACTCACCCAGAGCAACTTCCAGTTCTGCAAGCTCCGTTTGTGGTAAGTGCCCTATTCAGTTGTACCATTTTTTATCTTTTATACTGTATTATTACTTATTTTTTTGAGGACGATTAGCCCTGAGCTAACATCCGTCACCAATCCTCCTCTTTTTGCTGAGGAAGATTGGCCCTAAGCGCACACCATGCTCATCTTCCTCTATTTTATATGTGGGACACCTGCCACGGCCTGGCTTGATAAGCAGTGCATAAGTTCACACTCGGGATCTGAACCAGCCAACCTCCGTCACCGAAGCAGAATGTGCGAACTTAACCACTGTGCCACTGGGCTGGCCCATTTATACTGCATTTTTACTGTACATTTTCTGTGTTTGGGTATGTGTAAATACACAAATACCATCGTGTTACAGTTGTCTACAGTATTTAGTACAGTGACATGCTGTCCAGGTTTGTAGCCCAGGAGCAACAGGCTAGACCACTTAGCCTAGGTGTGTGGTGGGCTATACCATCTAGGACCGTGTAAGTACATCCTATGATGTTCATACAATGATGAAATTGCCTAATGATGCACTTGTCAGAATTTATCCCCGTCATTAAGCGATGCACGACTGTACTTCAAAATTGCTAAGAGACTAGGTCTTAAATGTTCTTAACACAAAAAAAGAAATGGTAATTATGTGATGTGGTAAAGCTAGAGCTGTGGTGGTAATCATATTGCGATTTATAAACGTATCAAACCAGCACGTTGTGCACCTTAAATTTATACAATATTATATGTAAACTATATCTCAATCAGAAAAGAATAGGGCTGGCCCTGTGGTCTAGTGGTTAAGTTTGGTGTGGTCCACTTTGGTGGCCCGGGTTCAGCTCCTGGGCGTGCACTTACACCACTTGTCAGTGGTCATGCTGTGATGACAACCCACATACAAGACAGGAAGATTGGCACAGATGTTAGCTTAGGGTGACTCTTCCCCAGTCAAAAAAAAAAAAAAAAAAAAGGCTGAGATGGATTTTTTTTTTGAGCTCAAATAAGAGGTGGTTATGAGACCAATGCAGGAAATGTTACCTTCCTTTATTTTTCTAAATAAATTAAATCTGTTTCTATGTCCACTCTCTCCTGGCTTCATCCTTCCCTTCGCTGAACAGCACAGGAATCCTGGACCCTGGATGTCCAGGGTGGTCACCATAGTTACCATTGGTTTTTTGCTGTGTGATTTCTAATGTCAGCAATTTTGCAGCTCTGTTTCTTGAGACAATGATGCTGCTTTCAGGGCCCAGCTCCTCTGTCAGTTTGACATTTGCCCTTGGTCTCAAAGCCAAGTGAGTAAGGCTCAGAACCCAGTTCTACTTTCTCCGTTAGAACTTCTCTTCCCTCTTGAGATGCTGCTTATGAGTTGGGCACATGTCCCAGCACTTACAGAGCCTGCCATTCCATGGACCTCCCCGTCTTGCAGAAACCAAACGCCTCACACGAGCCTCAAATTCTCTCCCTCTTCTGGTCTAGAGTAGCTGGTCTCCCTACATTTCCCTCAGGGGCCACTGAACTCCAGCATTTCTTGGATTGGCCCAGAAAGGCTTTTCTTTTGTGGTGAGGAAGATTGGCCCTGAGCTCACACCTTTGCCAATCTTCCTCTTTTTGCTTGAGGAAGAGTGGCCCTGAGCTAACATCTGTGTCAATCTTCCTCTATTTTGTATGTGGGACATGGCCACAGCATGGCTTGATGAGCGGTATAGGTCTGTTGCCTGGGATCCGAACCTGGGAACGTGGGCCACCAAAGCGGTGTGCACCAAACTTAATCACTAGGCCGTGAGGCCGGCCCCAAGAAGACTTTTTTTTAAAAGGAGAACTTTCTAAAATACAAAGAGGTAATTTTTCTTCTCCTGCCAATCAATTTAAGACTGAGAACAGAAAGATTTGGTCATTCTTTAGGAAAAGGGAGTTCAGTGAGTCACAAAGGGAGTACAAAGTGAGTGCATCACATCTAGGACTGAGGAAATGTGGTGCTGACAGCCCCAGAGGCTCACTTTCCTTTCTAACCGGAACTTGTTTTGAAAGCAGGTAGTGGCTTCTAAGAAACACCAATGACCTAGGAGACCAACATATCCTTTCTTACTCCTGTCACTTCCATATCCTAACTAACCATTTACCCCGAACATCATGACATAGAAGGAAAGTGAAAGCAGGGCGACTCACAGTTCCTTTTCTTTTCAGTCCTTTCTTATTTTTCAGTAAGCCAAAGGCAGAGAGTATTGGTAAAATTGGTAAAATGTATCAAGCAGTGAAATAAAAACAGTGAAATTAGTTTTATACAATGTTTCCACTGTTTTGCTAAGTATTAATGTATGAGCTAGGAAACACAAATCATGTAATTTTGGTGATTTTACATATGAGTTAAATGTTCTTATATTTGTATTTAAAGCCAGCATTGTCCAATATAAAGATGGATGGCAAAATTCATGCTAATAATTTAAAATTTTGATTTTTCTTTAACTAGAACAACATTAAATAAAAAATAAAAACACGGTGACAAGTCGAGAGAGACCGAGAGAGAGAGAAATCAAAGAGAGAGAGACAGTGGAAGAAAGCAAAAGGCTTTATATTTTTGTACCTTTTAACGGTAGCTTCCCCTACTTTTTCAAGAGTCCTACCTTTTCATTTTGTATTGGACTTTGCAAATTATGTAGCTGGCCCTGTGCCTGTGCCAACATTAAACTGTGCATAGACGTCAGCTTTCATTTTTCTTTCCTTGGCTCTCGAGTCTGTTCGTGAACAAGGACATGGCAGCCACTTTGGAAATACTGCTGTCCCCCACAGTATTCATTCAAGATGAATCTTTAAAAAATGCATCAGTGTACAAGCCATCTGATTGCAGAGACCATCTTCTACCTGCACTGTTTAATACATAGAAATTCTTTTCCTTGTTGTCAGGTTGACGTGTTTGTCACATCTGCATCTCAGAAGGTGAATTTAATATTGTAAACTCTAACTTAAATATTTTTATGAATATCTGAGATTGGAAGTGTAAAATACTTTTCCCAAGGTGGGGTTTCTTCCTATTTTGCAGTTTATTTATAGGAAACAGTAAGCATGGCTTAAACACTAAAAAGAAGAAAACATGTCTATATTCCATCATGTAATTTTCTATAATAATTCTAAGAAATAATATATTTTATTGGAGATGAGTGTGTAGCATCATGTTAAAATTGCTGAAATGACTTATCTTGTTTAATGACTTTAATGTTGTAACTCAAATTGGCTAGTAAAGCAACTTCATTTTTCCTCAGTAAATATTTACAGCCAAAGTGGCTTAGCGCATTTTGTTTCACAGCATTTGGCACATAATAAAGACCTTTTGAATTGTCTAATTTGGTTGGCTTTTTTAGATTCAGCAATTTTTGACAACTACTACATGTGTTCCCATCTAGCATTATAGACTATAGACTAAAAGAAAAGGTGTATATCACATAAATAATCATTATTTTTATTAGTGGAAAAGAAACCTGACTAATGAGCATAAATTTCAGTGACTAATCCTTTAGTTACTGTGTTGTTTAGTTATCTGTTTTGTTTTTCTCCTCTTCCTTTTTATCTGTATTCTGTGGTGGCACTCTGCCTGAGTTGTTATTTGTAGTGTTAGGACATAAATGGGAAAACATTTGCTCACTTTTTTATTGAGTCATTCAATCAAAAACCGTTTATGGACCAACTGGATCTAATCTATTTTTGGTACAGGAAAGGCAAAAATCAAGTTTAAAAAATTGCAGATTGTCTCCAATAACTGTCAGTCAAATAATCACTCAATAATTATATTATATTCCTTATGTTTCAGCACTGGGAACTCAGGGTTCCTGCCCATGGGGAGCTTTCTTTTTCGCAGTGGAGCTACACAATAAACACGTCTGTGAGCTGGAGGCAAGTGGTCAGAGAAGGCCTCGCTGAGAGTTGACATTCGAGCTGTACCCTGAATGGCAAAAGGGGCGATTTCATACTTGTCACCCTTTCTTCTCTTGGAACCAGCCCTGCATCTTTCTACTTCTACTCTCTTCTCCTCCTTTCTTCAGGCTCCATCTCGGCTCCTGATTCTCTTTCTGTGCATGAACACTTTATTCTTCAGGGTATGCTTCGTAGAGATCTTTAGTTCTTAATTGACACCTTTGAAAAGGTTCACTACCTATTCAGGTAATGGATTTTTGAGAATCTGAAGGAAGACGTAAATCCTGTTCCCAGATAAAAGGAACATGCTCACAAAATCTTATATAATTTTTAGGAAATTAAAAGAACTCCCTGTAGAATGCGCATGGGAACTCCAGGGGCACCTGGAGCCCAAGTTGGGAATCTCTCCTTTACCTGCTCTTCCTGGTCAACTTCAACCACAGCTACGGTGTTAGTCACACCAACAACTCCAAAATCTGTGTCCTCAGGCCAGCTTCAGCTCTGTATATCTGACTGCCTTCCAGACATTTGCACTGCACGTCCCAAGCCGTCTCAACTCAGCATGTTTAACAGGGAACATACTTCTCCCCCAGTCACCACCATTTCTTCCTTCCTCTTCCCCCTTCTGCCTTTTTCTACATGTTGTGTCTTCGTGAACAGCTACATCGTTCACTGAGCTGTGCGGTCTAGAATCCTGGGTGTCTGCTGGCATTTCTGTCCCTCTTCCTGTGCATTCTGAATCAACCATCCTTTCTTGTTCCAAGAAGCTGCCACATCTATCATCCTTTCTTCATTCTCAATGCCACATTTGCTCTGTAATTCTACTCTCATTGCCTGTAGCTATGCCTTTTAATCTCCTTCTTGGACACTATCAGAGAGTGGGGGTAGGATAGAAGCTATTCAGAGAAATGAGGGAGTTTGCTGATTTGGGATTGCTGAGTAGCACTGGTGGTCTAGGCAGGCATCACTAAAAAGGAATTTGCTCCCTTTTTCCTGACTTAAATCTTCCATGAAAGTGGAAGAGTTACAAAGTTATAAATGAATAATGTTTTTTCCCCCTAACCCAAAGACAGTTATTAGTTTTTTCATTGTCTTTTCATTGACCAGTAAAACAGGTTCACTTCTTTTAATTTCCACATATTTTCATCTGTATTTCTCTTTTGAATCCTTTCAATGTTTTCCTCATACATGTTAATGTTTAATTCAGAACTAGATGTTGATCCTGATAACTTCATCTATTCAACAATTATATATTCTTTGCCCTCAAAAAATTGGAAATCTTGTGGTAGGAGGTTGTTAGGGAATGTAGATTATAATTACACATGATACGATTAGGCAAAACAATTTAAGGCAATACAATAGAGAATTTAATTAAAACATTGATAAAAATATATGATCAATATGTCTGGCATTGAGATGAGTAGAAAAAAGTGAGACCAATGATAAACTATTGATTACGGGTTGACTATACGCAGATCAGTGATTCCTGGTTTCAGGGGAAACTACTGCGGCCGTTAAAAGAATGGCCGCCTGAGAAGACTCCTTTCCTGTGACGCTTCCACCTGTGCTTTAGTCTTGAGCTGCGCTCTGAGGAGGCACCCTGAGGAAAGAGCTGTGCTCTGATTTTCCCCCAAGTGGAATGAAATCTGGGCTCTTATCTCTCACTTCCACAGGAGCAATCTGGTTTCATTTGTTTTACGTATTTGTCTTCTCTATAAGATTGCATTTAAATGTGGGGTGTCAGGAAAGAAAAAGAAGGGAAATCATTGTCATGGATGATGTAAATAACTCTCTACCCAAAATGTTTCTTTTGATTGGATCCTTCCCTCAAAATTCAGAATGTTAAAATTTTATTCCAGGTAGCATTATTTGTGTTTACTGTATGACTTTATGATGTGTCTGTTGAGAGTTCTAAGGTTTACAAGATTTTAATGTTTGAGTCTTAAGTGAAAAATTTCTTTCATTTTTCCTAGCTGTAATTTTGGAGAATCATAGACTTTAGCGGTGAAAGAAAACCCAAGGCAATGTCTGGGCCACCTTTCTGACTTTGGTGGGTAAGTTATAATTATCTCCATTTTACAGATGTCATATTCAAGACTCAGAGAAATGACTTGTCCAAGAATGAGTGCCAATGAAATTAGATCTTACATGTACATTTGTATAGATTTTTCATTAAATATGCTTGAGTATTCTCATCTTGAACACTTTGCTAACATCCAGCAAATATGAACAAATCAGTTGATTAAATTGCCACAATTTCAATATGGGGGTAATATATTACTTGTTTGCTAGGTGTCATCATTTTTTTATTTCTTTAATAACTATTTTCCTTTTTTCTTTTCTTTAATAGGAAGTGGCTCTCATTTTGTCGTTACTGCTCCCTTGCAGTCACCTAAAAGACTATACACTTCAGGAAGGCATTGGAAACCCATCTTACATCTTTCTTTTTCCTAGTGCCACTTGCTGATCATAGTACCTCCTGATTACATCTTATCTCTGCCCTTCTGAGGCTTATCCTATCTGCTACCCCTCTCTCTGCTTCTCTATGTTGCTGTCATTTATCACCCTCCCAGTTGCTTGCTCTCATTCAATGAAGACTAACCAACTAGCTAATTCTCTTCCTCTCTACCTTAAGTCTTACCATTATCCTGGGTTACTTCCAGGTCTATATGAACAACCCATAGCATTTTCTACAAGTTTCTTGACTTTTTCGCTTCCATTAACTTTCCTTTCTACTTCATTTTAGCCGACTCTCTGTAGATAGATATATCTCAGACATCACCTAGAATTGTTCCACCTCTGACTAAAAACAAACATCCCATTTTGGATCAATCCACCAGTCTTTCTAGATACCTTATTGACGTGGTCTTCAATCTATACCCTTCAACCTTATAGGAAATTTGTGACTGAGGCAGCTAGCTATGTATCAAAGATTCATGTTCTCTTTCCTTAATACAGGGTTTATGCTAGAAAGTGGCTGCCCAGCCAAGTATTATATTTCTTAGCTCCTCTTGCATTTAGGTGGAGGTCCTAATTCTTGCCAAAGACCCTGAGTGTAAGTGATGTGTGATAATTCCAAGTCCAGGTGGTTAAGAAGAAAATGTACTTTCTCCAGGTTGCTGGCTGAATGTCATGCCCATATGTGACCTTGGAAAGCATATGTTGAAAATATCAGGTCACCTGTTAACCTAGGGCTTGGAATGACTGTCGAAGCAGAACCCCTCATCTATCTTAATCAGGAACACTCAAGTGAGCAAGTTATTGTATTAAGTAATTTAAATATTGGTGTTTGTTATAACAGCCAGTATTGCTCTGATTATTATTAATAACTAAGTATCTATTTCCTTAATCTTCCCCTGTCAACCTTCTTCACACTTTTCTGTACTCAGTTTTGATTCCTTGGCTAACTCTGTCTTGCTAATCTTGAACCACGTGAACCTTTGTCTTTATCTCCCTCCTGCTGAGAAAAATCACAGACTGGGATTAGTCTAACTATGTGCTATTTTGCTGATGTCTCTGCTATTCTGGGCTGCTGGAGAATATTGCATAACTATGTAGATTTGCATCACTACAAATTCATTGTCTCCAACCTCACGTAAGTACTCAAGTCTACACAATTTTTCTATTTTCTCAAGTCAACTTGCTTTCGTATTCTCCTTAAAGGTTACTTCAAGCATCTATACTCAGCCCATTCTTCAGCCCACTGCAGTCTTTATGCACCGCCATAACCCCCTAAACTTGAGCAGTGTTGATCTCTCCCTCTCTCTTGGTGCGCTCTTCCCTTAGCTTCTGTGATAACCCACATTCCCGGTCTCTCTTTGTTTTTTCGCTTTCTCATTCACATTCCCTTTGAGAACTTCTATTCCTCTACCCCTTCTTGAATGTTGGTGTTCCTAAAAGTTCTATACAAGGCTCTTCTCTATGTAGTATAATCTTCATCTCTTCCCATGGCTATAAGCTTGTTCCATATGCTGGTAACTCCCAAAATTTTATCTTCAAGTCCTGTCTTCCTCCTAAGCTTCAGAGACTTTATTTCCAGCAACCAGCTACATATTTACATGCATATGCTCACAGCACCTCGAAGTCAGCACGTCCTGAAGTGAGAACATCATCTTCTGTGCCGGTCTGCCTCTTCTGTGAAACACTGGAAATAGCACCATGACCCACCTTACTGCCTATGCTGGAAATTGGGTATGTGACTTCTCTTTCTCTTGTCCAAGTTGTCAGTTTTATGTCCTAACAATATGTTGAATCTATCTACTTCTCTTTACTCTACCACCCCTTCTTTACTGAAGGCACGCTCGTCCGTTTGGATTATTCTGACAGCCACCAAGTTGGTCTCCCTGCCTCAGTCTTGAAGTCTGAATGATTGCTCTTAAATGCTAATTATATCGTGTTACTCTCTTGCTCAAAAGTCTTTAATGGTTCTTCAATGATTTAAGAATAAAATAGCAGTAAGTAGACACCAATACATTGATATTGAAAGCCTAAACAGACCTAATTATGCACATTTGTTGATCATCAGCAAACATTGTTCCATAGATTGATATTAGCAACAACATTAGTATAACTATCTTTTATGGTCTAAATTAGCTATTAGCTTTTTTGCAGAAATAGTGTCATTTATTCTTTCCTGAAATTTTTGAATCATTCTTCTCTCAGTTGTTGAAAAAGGAATCTTAAAATCTCCAACTTTGGTTCTAGAATTTTCTATTGCTCCTTTAATTGTCAGTTTTTTATTCATGTATTTTAAAACTCTGTTATTATGCACATATACATTTATGATTATTATATCTAATATACCGGTCCTTTTACCATTATGAAATGTCCCTCCTTATCTCTGATAATACTCCTTGTCTTGAAATCTAATTTATCTGATGTTAATATAGACACCCTACACTTTCTCATGCTTGCAGTTTGCATAGCATATTTTCTCCAACTATTTAATTTCAATCTATTTGCATATTTATATTTAAAGTGCACCTCCTTAAAATAGCATATGTCTGGGTCTTTTAAATATTCATTCTGATAATCTCTGTCTTATAATTGGGGTGTTTAGTTCAATAACGTTTAATGCAATTATTGGCATGATTAAATTTAGGTTTCCCATTTTACTATTTTTTTTTTCTGTTTGTCCTTTCTTTTTGTTCCTCTGTTTTACCTTTCTTGCTTTCTTTTATATTAGTTGAATATATATATATATATTAATTCCATTTCAATTTATCTATTGGGTTTTAGTTATACCTCTTTGCATTAGTTTTAGTGGTTGCTCTTGGGATTACAATATATATCCCTAACTTTCACAGTCTACTTAAATTTAATATTGTATGACTTCGTGTAAAATGGGGATGCTTTGCAACTCTTTACATCCATTTATTACCCTCCCATCTGTTGTGCTAGAATTGTCATATGTATTATGTCTGCTTATGCTATAAATCTCACAGAAGAGTATCATAGTTTTTGCTTTAAAATTATATGCATTTTAAAGAAATTAAGAGAATATACTTATCGATTATGTTGAAACAGACATTTACAATTTTCGATGTTCTTCATTCCTTCCTGAAGATTTGAATTTCCTTCTGGTATTATTTCTCTTTAACCTAAAAAATTCTCTTTAACTTTTATTTTAGTGCAGAGTAGCTGCTAATTAATTCTACTAATTTTATTTTTGTTTGGATGTGTCTCTGTTTCACCTTCATTCTTAAGGATATTTCCATTGGATTTAGAATTTAGAATTTCTGTTTTTTTCTTTCAGCACTTTAGAGACGTCGACCCATTCACTTTTGATCGCCATCATTTCTGATGAGAAATAAGCAGTCAAATAAATCATTGTTCAAATGTATGTAAGTGTTGTTTCTTCTGACTACTTTCAAGATTTTCTCCTTACTTTTGGGTTCTGCAGTTTGACTAAGGTATGTTTAGCTGTATTTATTTTGAATTTATCCTGCTTGGAGTTTTCTGACTTTCTTAAATCTGTTAACTTATGATTTTCATTAAATTTGGGATCATTCATTCATTATTTCATAAAATATTTTTTTCTGTCCTATTTTCTGCTTCTGGGATTGCAATTACCCATATGTTGGACCTTTTGATATGCCCTTCATTCTGTTTGAAATTTCTCTGGGAAGTCTGTCTAGTTTCCAAATGGAGCACATCTAGAGATGTAGGATGTAGGATGATATTAAAGAGTATTTCCCTTTTTGCTCTGGATGTTAGAAAGCTGAAAAAAAAACCCAACAAAGTTAAGGTTCAATCACAGAAAATATGTTTTGCATGTGTGATTCCTTTTCACACTTAAAATTTTGGTTTCAATTTTATTAACCTCATTAACTATGTTATTATTTCACAAGTGATTCAATATAAAAACTCTGTATCATTCAGTAAATTCTTGTGAAGAAAATGAAAGAGCCTCCCCACTCAAATCTACAGAAAATAACCCCTAATTTCCCAGTGCATAAAAATCTATGAGATTGACTGACTAAAATTAAATGCAGTTAAATATTCATCTAACGAGCATTATATGCATTGAATTATTCCATTTACTATGTTAGATAAGAGATGAGCAAGATGTAGTAGTCACCCTCAAAGAATTTAAAGTTGAAACAAGTGTAAAAATATACATAAACAATAAATTTGTAATAAAAGTCATGGTGACCTCTGCTATTATAGATAGGAAGCAAAGTTCAATGGAACACAGAGAAGAAATTATGAGTTGGTATGTGATGTGGGTCTTAAAGAATGTGCAATATTCTGACAGATGGGGAAGAAGTCAACAAGTCACATGGTGACCTATATGTGAAGTTAGCAGAATCTGAGGACTGGGGGCAGACCAAGAGTGTGAAGTGGCGTGTTATGTTAGCAGAAGAGAGCATGACTAAAGCAGGGGAAGAGGGTTACGCAGAGCTGAATACCAAAAGCAACCACAGTAGCTGAGAAGTAGCAGAGAGTTTAAAAGCTATAGGTCTAAGCTAAGCCAAAGACTAAATGGCACCAATTCTTACGAATGTCTTGTTATAGTGGGTGGAGGTGGTGGTAGGGCGGGTGTGTGTGTGTGTGTGTGTGTGTGTGTGTGTGTGTGTGTGTGTGTGTGT